>NC_056572.1:31451312-31641312 GCF_018340385.1 Cyprinus carpio | reverse complement strand
AGATCTAACTTGCCTGACTTTTTTTATTAATTGGATTTGATTTTAAGGGCCAATATTAAGTGTTTTCCCCTCAAACCATATAAAACACATTGTATGTTGTCCATGCACTTTAATTAAATCAATTAAATTAAATAAACTCTCAATCGGAGGTTCTATAAAATTATACCAACTTCAAATATAAAAGGTAACGTAATTAATGAAATATAATAACTGCTTTACTATAAATGAAAAATAAATAAAATAAAATAATATCCTGGTCAATATCTGACCCTGTTGTGAGGACAATAATACAGCTGTAAGTAAAAATTGTGTTATTATAGATATGCAGGTGTTTTCTTAGTTGTGAAGCACAGACAGAACTGGTGCAAATCTGAAAACCACCCACGATCTCACACACACACACACACACACACACACACACACACACACACACACACTCGAGACAGAGAAAGGGATTGACTAGGTGTCCTTCAGAAGCGTGCAAGACACACCGAGACATACAAAAGCATTCAGTGAGTGTGCAAGACACGCCGAGCTGGAGAAAGGGACTGATAAATTACATTAAACCATGACACATAAATAATGACAAAAACACATTCCATCAACTTTTTAAAAGGTGCGGTTTTAAATTAGTCTTCCAAGCCTAAACGTAACTATTTTAGAAAGAATAAAAAAATAACATACATGTGCCAGAAAATTATAAAATATAGCATTAAAAAGATATCTTGTGTTGCTAATCCCACTCATACCTCTTAACCTAGCTATAATCATTACTTAAAAATATAAAAAAACATAACATAACATCCTTAACTCTTTCCCTGCCAGCATTTTTGAAAAAAGTTGGCAGCCACCGCCAGTGATTTTGATGATTTTCACTAAAATTTGATGGCCTCCAGTATATTTTGCTGTATGAATATTTGAATATGCAATACACCAAAATAAAGAACAGAGCCTCTACTTTAAACAAAAAAATGTTTTATTCTAGCTTAAAGAATCATTTTTTTATCAACACAAAAAGGTGAGAAAATCACATTTTATTTCAAAAACGACATCTGGATAATATTCAGTACGATTATCAAAGCACAAATCCAGTAAATCGCTTCCCTCAACACCTCCAAAGCTTGCACAGACATATACCACTTCCTGGATCAACATTTTACTCCGTAACATTATGGAGTTTTCATTTATATGCTGTCTATTGCTGATGATCGCATTATTTTTAATATGCATCTATTTAAATAAGAAATCACTCGTTTTTCCATCCTGTTCATGTGTGTTTTTGTTTGGGAGGTTTTGTACTCATTCAGAAGATGTGTAATACCGCCCCTGAGTGTATAACAGTGAAAACACGAAAAGCCGTTACAACTCATCTTTGGCGGGGAAGCATTGTCTTCTAAAAGATGAGAAAACTCGTCAATGGTGGGGAAAGAGTTCATGCGCATCAAAAAAGACATGTGACTTACTATGGGACAGCATACCTGGACCAACCAATGGGCCGATCTCATTGCACAGCATCTAAAATGCTATTTTGTTATTCTAAAATTTGTCAAAGTCTTGTCAAAATGCTTTGATATAGTTAACTCCCAGAACTGTGTTCCCAAACAGCAGTCTCTGAAAATAAGCTAACATAATCGCATTTCGTCTGCGAGCTTTGAAGCTCGTAATTTATTGTATACAAAAATTATTATATACAGTGCATTCTTCTACTGCAGCAAATTAAATTTTTCTTCGTGATATCAAGTTAATCAGGAAGTGACAATTTTGTTTTCTTCAACTCACTGGATGGAAACGGTGCGTTATTCGCAAATGTTTTATGCGATACTGCAATTTTGCACATAAGTTTAATTTATAGCTTTGGATGGAAACATAGCTAATGCACAGCAAAATCCCCGGTGTCAAATTAACACTGCTGGGTGTCTATATGTGTCCACACTATAGAGTGTTAAAAGTGACACTGAAGCAGTGTCAAAGTTAATGAGGTAATTAAGAGATTCATTGAGTGATGATTAACCATTATTGAAAAAAACAGCAGAATCACCAAAGAAGAAAATCACAATTTTAAGTCACCATTATAGCGATCAGTGTTTACTTTAGTTGGGCTCTTGACCTTTGACTTCTTAATAATACATTTTATTTGATTGCTATAACTGAATTATAACAGCCAGACAAGCAAATATGTTCTTTTTTATTTGGGGAGGTTGAGTTCTGGGAGGTTTCAGGTAGTCTTTTCTTAATAAATGTAATATTGTGTTTCAAAAAAAGAGCCTAAAATAAACAACACTGCTATTTAATTTTTTTTTTTTTCCATTAGAGTCAACCTGCAAAATAGATGTATGACAAAAAGACTGATCCGTCTGATTTATTATCCTCCCATGCTCTGCTCTATTGTTTCATCTGGTGTTGTCCTTAGAGAATCTATCCGGTAATTTCCACCCTGAGGGCACCTTGAGGTGGAATGGAAACGCGTCTATTTTTGCACACTCCATAATGTCTCACCCATGTTGGTTCACGTCCTAAAGTCGTTTCCTCACCTCCCTAGGGCGTGTGCGTGGGTGCTGCTCTTCAGCGATCCCACCCACACCACTCTGTTTATCTGTCCAAAATAGCCTTTCTAGACTGGAAAAACCCCATCTAAGACACAACATAAACAGTTCCTTAGAAGGAGGGAGGAAATATCTATGCTGAAAATGCCACTGTCTGCCTGACAGGAGGAGAGAAATCCAAACTTATGAAAAGGCAGCGAGAGGTCACAAACACATCCGAGAGATGATCCGGAGGTCATCTACTTTCTGATAGCGAATGTAATTAGTGATGTTTGCTGAGTAAATCTTCAATTTTGTTATTGCTCATGTTTAGGATTAAAGATTTAAACAAACTCCAAAGCCTCAGTATTAAGAGCTTGTGTGCAATCACAAGTCTTGTTGAACAGAGGTGTGATATTGTTTTTTAAAGCAACTGACATATAATTTTGACTACAGTTTTAGAGACAAAATTGTGTTGAGGTGTCAAATTGTCAAAAGGTGTTGAGGGAAGATTAAAAAAAAAAAAAAAAAAAAATACATTAACTTTGAAGTCCAGAGTCCATATCTACAGACCTCAATATCACTAAGACAAAATAAAACTGAAATTACAATATGGCTTTGCATGATTATTAAATGGCAAAGGCTGAAGAAATTAAATTAATACAGTACAAAATTTTAATATTGTCATTTTAAAGTAGTACTGTAAAATAAAAATAAAATCTCAATTAAAATGTAGTACTGTAATTATTATTTTTCGTAAATATAAATGAAAAAACTATTATTGTTATTACTATTATTAGTCATATTTATAAATCGAAGTTTAACCAAACTGTGCAGCAGCATAAACAAAGTCATTAATATTAGTGGTGTAATGTTAAAATAACACTGTAAAATTAAATTAATTTTAACATTATTTAAATAATTAACATTATTTAACATTTTTATTGTTTTATTGTGCAGCCTTTTTTCTTTTTATTTTTTTTTCTTTATTAAATCAAATTTCTATTTATCAAAAAAAGTCACAAATACATTTCTTTCCCTAAATACTACTTAGGGATGGACTGTTTTGCATTAGTAATCAACTTGAACTACTAGTCAACCACCATTATCCCCCAAAACACCCTAGCAACCACCCAGAACAGCTGTAAGCATAATTATTAATAAACATAAGGCACCATCTATAAGCTGCAGCAATCACTAATGATTATCATCTATAATTAATAATTGTCATCATAGTCAGCACACTGCCCCAGAAATGATGTCATCACTGGGATAAAAAGCTGCCATACCTATAATCCCTTCACCTTTTCACCAAGAAAACAAACTGTGTTAACTAACACACACTTCCTCCAATTCAATGTGAATAGAAAAGTGTGATTATTGTGTTCCTATTATCACTTTCTGGTTTTACGGTGATGCTTGATGTGAGACTTCTGTCACCATATTTGTGCTTGCATTTGTACTGGTACTTCACTGCAGACTTGCAGTTTATAAGATTATAAGATATAAAATAAGATTTTTACATTTGCTAACTAGATTTTTAAAATATTTTTACACAAGAACCTTTTTAAGGGAACCTCTAAAGAACCTTTTTCACAATAAAGAACTTTTATTGGAGTGGAAAGATTCCATGGATGTTAAGGTTCTTCATGAAACCATCAAAGCCAACAGAAAACCCTTATTTTTTAAGGGTGTAGCACAAACAGTGCAATAAAAATTATGCACTGAAGTTTAATACTGTTCTAATCCCCAACCCTAAGCATGAGCAATAATAATTATAACGCTTGCCTTGATGATACAAACAACACTAATAAGCTATTTACTGAATGTCACCTACTTAAAACGTTAGTCACAAGGTAAAGAAGCAGCTGCCATGAAAATGCATGCAATGAATAATATAAACAAAAGCAAATCAATCTAAAAAGGTTCAAATACTGCAATACGCTCTTATTTTGCTCTTATTTTTCTCTTATTTTTCCATCTTGACGACATATTACTTTACACGGAAATCCCAAAAGACACCAAGGAACAAAAGGCCACTGTGTGCACCCAGTCTAATTCTCTACAGGCCAGCAGTGATAATTAGACACGGACCCAGAGACAGTTAACACACATTCACACACACAAAGATTTAACCAAACTGGCTGACCCAGCTCTGCAAAAAAAAAAAAAATAAACAAAAAAAAAAAACACAAAAACACACCCGGTTCCCGTCAAAATTATTGTGACAGAGGAGGTGGGGATTGCGAAAATGATTGAGTCACACCATCGCCAAACTAACATTACTGCTGTAAATTACTGCTCGAGCCAAACGCGCCTAGCATTCAAGGACCTCAGTCAGGGACGACGCCGTATCATTTAAGCAAATGGAAACAAGGTTGTGAGGGATACACATATAATCTGTTAGACATATAGCACCTAGGCAACAACATAACAGTACAACACATTAAATCTCCCTCACAGCCTTGTTTTTATTTGTGAACCATTAAATAGGGCGTCAAACCTGAATATGTATTCTTAGAAGAAAAAAAAATTAAAGGATGCCACTGAAATAAGACGTATTTTTACATTTTTGTTTTATATGCATCGAACAGACATCTTTGACTATTGCATGGCATCTTGCATTGTTTCTCTACATGCATTTACAGTGCATGCATTTTCTCCACATGCAAATTAAAAGGGATAGTTCACCCAAAAATGAAAATTTGATGTTTATCTGCTTACCCCCAGGGTATCCAAGATGTAGGTGACTTTCTTTCTTCAGTAGAACACAAACCAAGATTTTTAACTCAAACCGTTGCAGTCTATCAGTTTTATAATGTAAAGTGTATGGGAATGACGGCTAAAACATACATAAAAAACTAAAAAAAACACACACAAACAAAACTAAATTAAACATGTGTAAAGACACAAAACGATCGGTGTCGGACGTTGCTCCAAGAATCAAAGGTAAAAAAATTCACACAATATAAACTACTGTCTCAGTTACGCGTGTTCTCAGCAGCAAGAGGCATCTTCTATCTTGTTTATGTGTATTTACACCATCAATGTATCGTCACCATAAAGCTGCAGGGACGCCTCAATTGCTGCGTTTTGTTTTCTAACAGTTCGTGCTGTGTGTATAAATACTGTTTTTTTTTTTTTTTTTACATGTTTTAGCCTGCATGATTCCCATCCACTTACATGTGTAAGACTGATAGACTGCAACGATTTGAGTTACAAAAACTCTGCAACGATTTGGTTTGTGTTTTGTTAAAAATGTATACTGTCACAGTGCATAGTCTCTCTATTATTATGAGGTCATAAAAGCTGCAACAACAAATATCAATAAAAATGTAAACTATCACATTAAACAAATCTAAGAAAACATTGCATTCATTGTCTGCGTTACCCTGTTTACAAGTTTCAGTAATCAAAATAATAAAATATCAAACATAATGAAGTGCCTCTTCTCAATTAATACAACATTTATAATATTAATATATTGCTTTAAAATTCAAAACACCAAAATATTGTCTAAAATCATTTATTAGATGAAACAAGTTGTGCCATTTAATGCAGTTTATGTTGGAGTCAAAAAGATTTTTAAATGCTTTTAAAAGAAGTTAAGTTGTTTATTAATGTTCAAAACATTTTTGTGGAAACTGTGATTCATTTTTTTCCATGATTCTTTGATAAATGGAAACTTCAATGAAAACGAAATTATAAATATCTTACTGTCACTTTCGATCAATTGAATGCATCCTTACTAAATAAAAGTTAGTTTTTTTCCGTAACAGCATCAAGCTCAAAGTAGTTCAATTTTTAGTAGTTTCAACATGATCTCTCCATATCTGAACAGCCCATTAATGAAATAAACATCCTCTTTCATCTACTTCAGGCTGAGAGAGGTGACAGCTAAATTTAAAGCACACAGAAAATAGAGGAAAGATAGTTTTAGACTACATCCTCAGTTTAGGAGAAAATAAAATCTACTAGTTTTCCACCACAGGCTCCTCAGAGACTAAAATTGCAAGTTCCAACAAGACAATAGTATCCAACTGGTTAGAAGTAATTACAAGGGTTAACAAAACGATGGAAGAAATTACCATTTTAAAGGTTGTAAACATACCCAGCATGCTGTCACAGTTGCTATGTACCCTTCATTAAGGAGGTGGTGGTGACACGCAGACTGACGTAGTGAAGAGTCAGAGGTTTTTTGTGCTGTCTGTCATTCTCTATAAGTCGTATTGCCAGCGCTTGTCAGATGCTGTAGGCACATTGTTGGTCACAAACATGGCACGACTGTGCTCTGAACAATTGCTCACTGTCACTGTCGGTTTGTCTTCCAGTCTCAAGGATAAATTATGGAGGGATGAGTCTTATGTCGACTTTACCATGTCGCTCTCAAACCCATGTTTGTTAAAGGAAGTATTCACCCAAAAATAATCATTTGCTGAAAATATATTCACCCTCAGGTCCTCCAAGATGTAGATGAGTTTGTTTCTTCATGGGAACAGATTTGGATAAATTTATCATGACATCAGTTGCTCACCAGTGGATCCTTTGCGGTGAATGGGTGCCGTCAGAATGAGAGTCCAAACAGCTGATAAAAACATCCACCAGTAATCCACATCACTCCAGTCCATAACTGTCGCCCGTCTCCTCAGAGGTTTACTAATCTAATCATGACAAACTATATATCACTGGAAAGGTCTAAGACTCACAAATTATGTGAGAACTGTAATAGATTCATTTCTGACAAGAGTGCGCCTCAAAAATCTACACCATGACAGGAGTTCTGACCTTTGTCGCAAAAAGTCTTTTTTCGTTGCCTTTTTTTATCACGCTTTAGAATTCATCATAAATTATATATCACTTGAAAGCTTAAAACCTCAAAATTCAAACCATTTTATAATCGGACATTGCATTACCATGGAATTGGTACTTCAAAATCATATTACAAAACGTATTCGTTCATGAATTATAACAATTTAAGTTTGGTGAGTGCACTTTCATGTCTATGTTAAAAAATGTGACAGTTAAAGGGTTAAGCTGTTTTTAACTTCAAACTGTAATCTTGTAATCCTGCCTGAATCGGGAGAGAAATATGCACAGATCAAGCAGTGTTTTAAAGCGAAATTAATCTAGAATACGTGTGGGTGGATTTTGATGTGAGAGGACAACAGTGGAAGGACTTTTTCACTGGAGGAAGCGTTATTATGGACTCATATTTTGACAAGAAACAACAGTTTGAAAAGTTGAAAATGTCTTAATAGCTGATTCGTTTCTTATTAACATGCAGCTCTTTGCTTCTCAATGCATTAATTGATGGACTGGAGTCGTGTGGATTACTTTTGGATTACTGTGATGTTTATATCAGCTTTAATCAAAATCACACTTACATCACCCATTCACCTCAAAGGATCCACTGGTGAACAAGTGATGTAATGCTACATTTCTCCAAATATGTTCTGATGAAGAAACAAACTCATCTACAGGATCCTCCATTAAAAATGTTATCTTACTGGATGTTGTGGGTCTCTGCCAATCTCAGAGGAACATATTAAGATAATATCAAGGGAAAGTAACAATCATTTGAATAGTGTCATTTGTAAGCACACATCACCGGGTTCTTAAGGAGCTCAAGACAGTAAAGTCAGTCTCAAAACATGAGCTTTAAAGCTCCATCAGATGCACTTAAAAAAAAGCTTTCAAAATACCCACATGCTTTAAATCCCTTTGACATTTCCAGCAGTCATCAGATGTTCCACTCTCTTTCCCAAAACCTCTCGACAAAATCACCGGGCTGAACAGTGTCTTGAGTAAACACACATGTTGTTTGCTGCATTTGCTCTCAATGCAGTTTTTTGGTAGGCTTCCCAAATGGTTCGATTGGAAACAATTTACAACTCAGGATCCAATCAGACGTATTTTTTTCCACACGTTTTTCCGACGCCAACACATTCCTGAGTCACTCACACACATGGCTCTATTTTCCAAAATCGGACACCCTGATGTTCTCAGACCCTGCTGATGGAGAGAGTCCTAGTCAAGATCTTCTCATGATTAAAGGGTCTACAGCTGGTGATGAGTCACTGAATTGGCCACATGTGATTGTATTTTGGATTGAACACATATTTCAGTGTCTCTTCATAAAGAGCAGAATGTATTAGTTAAGACATGTTTACATAAAAACACACCCACCACATCACTCTTCTGTCTGATCAGTGAGACCAAAGATGAGCTAAAGACAAAACAAAATAAATAAAAAATGAATAAAAAACCAACAAAAAAAAAACAGAAAAAAAATCTAATATCCACATAAAATTCATAGCGAGAAACAAGTGAAAAATAGAAAAACTAAAACAACTAAACTACATACAAACAACAAATAAAGACAACAATTGGAAAACTACATCTAGTCTAACTTCAATACAGATCTTTTACAATATTGCAGTTTTATTGTAGTTTTGTAATTTTATATATTTTACAAGTATGCTAAATATAAAATGCAAAATATGTTAAATATGTAATATATTGTAATATAAAACATACAATTACAATATAAAATGCAAAATATGTTAATTTCCACATTTTTTTTACTAGTAATGATACATTTCTGTATGACATGAATTAAACTGATATTACATATGTTAAATATGCCATTTCTACATATATTTAATTTCAAATAATTTTCATTACATTTTAATTTTATTTTTAATTATTGGATTCAGTTGAGAAGACATTATAATACATAAAAATACAGGAAAAAAAAATAAAACTAAATAAAAAGTAACTAATTATATTTTATATAATTATTTATCAAATGTACCAAAACATCTGTGCTTATGCTTAAGAAAAAAAAATGTTTTTGTAATGCTTTGTGAAATGTGCCATATTCTCCCTTTCTTTCTCATATAGACACGCACTAAATCAAAGACACACATATATGTAATGCTCTGGGTATATTGGAGGGCTAAAGTGCAAGTACACATGAACGGACTAAGCAGTCCAGCTCTGGGGAAGGCCAGTGACTCAGTGCGACTCACATACATTTGCAGACTGAAACAGGAGAGTATTTCTTTTATATGCTGAAATATTCAGACAGTCTTTGAACTGATGAAAGCCGGCCAGACAGCATAAACAAAAACACACATGAAAAAAAAAAAAACGAATTAACTTACTACTAATGGAAACCCTGAAAATACAAATTCAAAACCACAAATCCAAACTTAGAATACTAAATAAAACTCAAAAGATTCATTCATACCAACTAAAACAAACATTGGAGAATCCAGCTCATCCCTCATCCCCCCGCCCACGTCCTCACCTGGGGGGATTAAGGGAATTTGGGGAGGTTTGTGGTCTGGAACTTCCAGGCCTGAACATTTGCAGAGTACTGCAGCTCTCCCCTGCACTTCACTGGTAGATAAGCTTGATTAACCATGCAGCTGGCTGCTTTTTGAACACTGTTCTAAAATCAGTTTAACCAGCCCATGCCACTTTAATTTTTCTATAACCGAAAGAACACAACACTCAGTCGGTTCTGTAATGAAGCCCATGATTCGTGATCAGGATGAGGTCATCACCATCGCATGGGTCTGATTCCACTTTTACTGCTGTTAAACCTGAAGGCTCATAAAGTTCTGTTTCCAGTGGCAATAATTCAAAACAAACAATCCCAAGGGAAACATTTACAACACGCAGCCCCTTGCTCACATCTTGTGGTTGTAAACTGTGATTATTTTGTCTTCGCGCATTACACGGGGGTGGATAATGGAAACATGCACATTACACGGGGGTGGATGTACGGCAGGAAAGCACAGAAAGCAGAATACTCATCATTTTTAACACCCATAAAAGTGAGGAGCCGATGATTAAGCTTTATATAGATTGACTTTTGACTAATGGTGAAAAAGTGTGGTCCACTCCACATTGCAGCTTATTTGTGTGAAGAACCGCTCAGCTAGGCATGTAATGTGACAAACCACAGTTAGTTTAGTTTTTAAGTGTTGATTAGAGGATAAATAAAATAAAATAAAATAAAATAAAATAAAATAAAATAAAATAAAATAAAATACTGAGCACTGAGCACTGAGTATAAAATAAGTCACTTTGGTTAATAAAATAAAAAAAAAAAATAAAATAAAAAAATAAAATAAAATAAAATAAAATAAAATAAAATAAATTCAAAACTCAAATTCAAAAATTCAACTTTGTTAATGCCAACTAAACTAAAAATATAAAAAAAAATAAAATAAAAAAAAAAAAAAAAAAAAAATAAAAAAAAAAATATAAAATAGCAAAATAAAAAAAAATAAAAAAAAAAAAAAAAAAAAAAAAAAAAAAAAAAAAAAAAAAAAAAAAATAAAATAAAATAAAAAAAAACAGTACAACAAAATAAACACTCCAACAACCCAAAAAAAATAAACAGTTAAATAAAATAATTAGTTCTCCTTCATTAGTTCAAGGCAAGCACTCAATCATTTTCTGATTCATTATTCTGAAAAGGAAGTTTACAAATATCACAGCTTTTGCAGTATATTTGTAGGTGTGTTTGGCTTAATCAGCCAATGGCACTCCGTTTCCAGACAGTCTGATGCATCTACTAAATGAGAGCCTGAGGCTGAGAAAAAAAAAAATGAATTCATGGACTAAAAAAAGAATAAAATGATGTACCCCATAAATCAATTGAAGCATGCGAAGGAAGACGAGATCTGGAGCGCGGCATCACGTTGCCAAAGCTCTACAGCTGGTGTTCAGGAGCAAGTGCGTCAGAGAGCCTATTCCCAGACACGCGTGTGCATGATTGCATACGCACCCTCTTCCACACACTTCTGATCTACCAGGAGTTAGTGTTGGGATTGTTTGTACGCCTCAATGTGACGGCAGAGAATATTGAGCCTGTTTGTATTATTTCTGATATTTCCTCTTTAATTTTTTTTCTTTTATTAAATCACAATCCCTAAGCTCATGTTCATAGGCCTTCTGCCGGTAACCACAGCAACATGAAGACACAGGCAGTGTTTGAATTAGAAAGCTAGTATAGGGTTTACTGAATACTGCACAGAATACTGTATACTAACTGTGAACAGTACATTTGTGCATATGCTGCATTTTTTTTTAAATGTCTTGACCCTGAAATTTTTCATCAAAATGTCAACTGGACCTTCTGGTGACAGTGACAGATTTCTCTCAGGTGATGTATGCAGGACATCTCTAATCATTTATTCCACTTAAAAACCAACCTGGCAAGCTTAAATTCATCTTCATCCACTTTCATGTACCACGCCCACATCTTAACATCCAATCAACAACCAACTCATAGAACCAAGTCCTGCCCTACATTTTGTCACTCGAATGTACATCACAATACGAAAAAAAGATCTGTTGCTGTTGTATTCATTGAAACTTTAAAGAATAGTTTACATTATGCAAAGATAAAGTTTCAAATTACATCATTACACAAGCTCTTGGATTCGTCAAAAATATCTTAATTTGTGCGGATTTCATTAATTACATATAATTACTTATAAGTAATTAATGACAGAATTTTTAACCCTTTAATTTAGTTTAAAAATATTATAATAAATAATTACCAGCTGATATTATTTTTTGTTCATCTCATTGCACTGTAAAAAGATCCAAAAAATAGGGCACAGTGTACTGTATTACTATAAGGGAGTTCTCTGTATTGATTTTTCACAGGTGTTTTACCTGTATTATGAATTTTGCACTGCATTGCATTGTATTTAAGAGTAAAATGTCCATAAAATGAATGGATAATGTCATAATGTCCTGGTTTTCTGAGTTTTTTTTTTTTTTGAAAGATCATAGAATTTTGGGATACAGTGTATTTTGGAAAATGAATGGTATTCCATGCATACAAAAATATAGGCTAGCATATACTGTGTGCAGTATACATACTATACTACAGAGTGTGCATCGCACCATTTTGTCAGTTATTCCTTCCCTTTTCTCAGACACATATTTCAAGAGCCTCTTTTGATTCCGGAAGTGTTTCTGAGGAATGCAAAAGGCATTAGGCATTCTCTCTCTCCCTTCTGGCCTTCACCACAATGAAAAAGGAAGTGAAACACAGTAGCCTGTACACAAAGGAAACAGTTAGAACCATTTCTGCACAGTCCACAGAGCATTTCTCTTCCACAAATGACACGACAACCAATATCAGGCTTGAAACGCAATACGGTGCGACTGGAATCCATGCAGGCAGTCGAATTAATTGAGTTGAGCACTTTAAAGTGGGACAACAAGTGGCAGGAAGTATATTTTAGGAAGACAGGACAGAAGCAGATTTCCAGAAGCCATGAATAGAAATATAAAAAATAAACAACACTAAAAAAAATTACAACTAAAACCACTTCTTCCCATTACTTCCCAATTATCCTTCTAACATGAGGCTAAGAAGAATTCCAACTAAAAGCCCCTTGTTTTAATTAACAATTACTTTGTTTCTGTCCTTTCCTCCTTCTAACGCAAACTATAAAAAGTATATGGCTATATACAGTGCAAAACCACCTCTGGTTTGCCTCCGAGCGCAAATGATGTCAATCTGTGAAGAAAATGTTGACAGAAGTGCTGGAGAAGGAAGCTGTCTCATTCACAGATTGCTTAACTCATCTCTCGTCCTCTATTGACGTCAATAACCACAATAATAAAAAAAAAAACTCTCACCTGTTGAAACATTGAACCAAATGTGCAAAGTTCACACATCTGCTGTGCAACTATTGGGAACTGTGGTCTTTTCAGAGAATATATTGAAGAAAATATGTTTCAGTTTCCATGACTGAATGGAAAGAAAACATATGTATTCATATACCTGTGCACCTTTGAAGAAAATTAATAGTAAGACAGATGTGCGTCAACATCCTTACAAATACTGCGTGAGAAAAACACAAAAGACAAAGATTTCTCTCAAATGTCAACGTCAGTCTGCACGTCTCATTAATTATACAATTAATTATAAACTTCCTTCAGAACAACTGCCACACAAAATTAAAAAAACATGAGGAAATCAAATCAAAGAAAATGTAAGACCATCATTACTTATTGCTTTTATAACAATAGTAATAATAATAATACAATATTTAATCAGATAAAATATTTTCTGACTATATAGCTAAACTGTGGGATGATCTAAATAATAAAATAAAATAATAAAACAAAACAAATCATTAAATAAACAAAAGATTTGACCTGTCAAACTTTGATAGTTTAAATTAAGAAATTAAGAAGTTTCTCCTCAAAGCGTTCAATCATTTTTCTTAAAGGTGACATGTTATGACTTTTTCTGTGTTTAAGTGCTATAATCTACCATCTCAGAATACATGTAAACCCAGTACAAACCCAGTACAACCCAGAGCAACCCAGTACATCTTTTTGGTTAGCCTTTCTCTGCAAACTTGTGAAAATAAAACGAGCAACTCAGATCTCTGCCGTGATTTTGTGACGTGGTTCAGATGTGTGCGCTCAGAAAACCTTAAATCAGAAGTCTAAACTAATATGGTTTAAAATGCATAAAACTAATATGGTTTTCAGTGCAATAGACATGATAATCAAAACCAAACAAGTCTTTTAGGCAGAGTATCTGAGGAATGAGTTCAAAATAGGCATTTTCAAAATTATGGTAATGAATGATCTGTTGGGTATTTTTTGCATTTAAAGAGACACGCACGAAAACAGCATGTTTCTGTTTCCACTCAAAATAGGCATTTTCAAAATTATGTAATGAATGATCTGTTGGGTATTTTGAGCTGAAACTTCACAGACACATTCTGGGGGACATCTGGCTTAGACTTATATTACATTGTAAAAAAGGGCATAATAGGTCTTCTTTAATTATTCGGAAACCGAGTACATTAATACAAATGGTCAAAGGTCTGCATTTAGCAGCAAACAATTTGAGATTCTAATATTACTAGTAATATAACAACTAATAGCATCTAATTCAAGCGCTTCTGGTGGTTCAGTATATTAATTTTTGGGCAATTGCTTCACTGGCGTTGGCTACAGGCCTTGCTCATCTCCCGTTGCCATGGTGACAATGACCACTGCACACAGGCGGACTGATTATAATTGGGCAATTACGCAGGTGCTCGTTACAGCTTGTTAAGGCTGGCCCCGCTGATGCAGATTAACAGACAGATGTTTGGCCGATTCAATTAGCAGAAGAATAGGGGGCGAATTCCATTGAAAGTAAGCACTGCTGTATCCCACTCTCTCTGAACAACAGAGAACTTCGGTGAGGACTCTGAAAGGTGCGTTAATGTCTCATGTGTGCATCTGGTCCATCCTACATGAAGCTGCATGTCACTGATACTTCACTTTTAATTGGAATGTTACATCAATGACACTAAAGCAAAATGTTTAAAGCTGTAGTGACCATTATTACCTTAATCCATCCAAGATGAAATCAAAATCAAATCCGTTTAGTTTTATAATCAAACATCCAGTTTTATAATCCAACATACACACACACACACACACACACACACACACACACACACACACACACACACACACACACACATAGTGCTGGGAAGGTTGCTTTGTAAATGCAATAGGTTACAGATTACACCTTACACTATTTAAAAAGTAATAAGTAGTGTAACTATTTCAGTTACTTTATTAAAGTCATGTAACTGATTATTTTTTGATTACTTTTCTAAATTTCTAGTGTTTTCAACTGTTAAGTGTTTAGAAACATTTATGGCTACCCTTACAGCAATACTCAACACTGATTACTGCCAGACTTCTCAAAATCTATGATTTTAATACAATTATGATTATAATTTTTTTATTTTAAAGCACAGCCACCACCAAATCAGACTATAACACCTATTTTTACTTCAAGATCAGGAACGCTGTTTGAAAACAATAACTGCTTTTGAAATTCATGTAATGCAGAGATGACACCTTTCACCCCTAAACCTGTAATCTTGTGGACGTCTTGCTTAGAAAATGCACCCTGATGAAGAAGCTACCCTAATGGATTTGAGAAACTCAAGAGATCACACTCTCAAAAGCGAGGTGACATTTTCTCACCTTTAGCCTAAACCTGGTAACTAACAGCACCACAACAACAACAATTCCAGTATATAAGAACACACATTTGTCTGTCTTTCTTATTCTTACTGTAAAAGCAGACTGTTTCCTTATAAGGTGAATGAACTGACTGTACAATGTTGAAGAGGGAGAGTGATACAAAAAGAGCTGTTTAACCGTTTGAGTACCAGACAGTTTTGAGTGTCCTGTGGTCTGATTGACTAAAAGCTCACATCACTTTCCTCTCTCTTTCTCACTCTGAGAATTGCCACCTCTCTCACGAGACCACCACACACCACACGCCCTGATGAGCCACACCTGCTTCTGCAGCTCCTCATCCGAATATGCAAGCATGATTGACATATTTAGTCATCGTTTGTGGTGTGAAAAGGGACATTCAGGCATAACCAAACAGTTTAGCTGGCTTATATATAACTCTCTCAGGGTTACATGACTTAGAAAACACAATTAACCACAAAGGAAACACTTTATAATATAAAAATCTTTTGAATGTCATAGAAGTGTCTCATAAGAGACAGCAATGAGTTTAAAGGAAGACTTTTGCATAAACCATTACTTTCCTTACTTTAATATATATATATACTTCCTGAGTAAATAAATTAATAAATATATGAATAATAAATCACAAATTTGTTTCAGAAGATTCAAAACATATCTCAGTAAAGTCTCCAACTATTCAATTATTTGACAATATACAGATGTCTGCAATCAAAATCTCAATATAAACTTAACCATTTCACATCAAATTTCTCAGGATCAAATTATCTGAGTTATCCACATCCATTTTGTCAACAACCTTCTAATTTTTGTCTGTTCATAAGAAATACATGATAAGTTCCCAAACAAGTAAAATTAGGTCATAATGGATGCATGGACACAATACCATTTTTTTTCAATTTATTGGAAAAGGGGTTGAAAATTAAACATCTCTTTGGTGATTTTTGTGAGACATGTTCTGAGGATCATCTGTGCCAATTTTTGTGAAAATCAAACACAACTGAGGGAGGAACAGGAGGTGACATGGTGATTTTTGACAGATTGGCTTTAACCAAAAGAATACGGGACCATAATTTTAAGCCCAGACATTTTGAAGTTGTTTTCATCATTGTTTACTCACCCAAATGTTGTTCTAACGCTCTGTGATTTTGTAACATTTTGATATCAGATATTTTAAAAACTGTGTCAGTGTTTCTTTTTTATCCATAAAGTCAGTGGAGTCCAATTTGTTTTGGAACTTGATGACTTTTGTAAGCAAAAACAGTGAGATATACTATCCTTTTGAATTTTAGATGCAGCTATCTCATCAAATAATAACCATTGTTCCTCTGGGAGATGTAATCAAATATTGCAATACAGCACCACGTGTTTGTTATTTGATTTAAACCGCAATCTATTCAACTTGCAATATGCTTTTCATAACTTGATGTAAACTCTGTTGCGGTGAAGTACTTAATGTTCACACGAGCAGCGGATGTTCTTGCACATATTAGCATGCATGTCATGAGTAAGATCTAGTTCCAAGAGGGATACAGAGAGATCAGAAATTATTAAGTTGTAGAAAGCACAGCACACTTGATGCTCACACCCTGATGTTTATCAAGCCCTTCTGACAACTTCAGACATCAGCCGTGGAAGAGCAGCAGCCGGGCCAGTTCACACAACGGCGCTTTCAGTTTCTCGACAAAACCCACACACACACACGCATTAACATAACCACAGGTGACACTGCGTTTTTCTTGTTGTTCACACTCACAAACCGACGGAGAGTACAAAAGTGTGTGCGTGAATATCAGGAAATTCACAGGGTGAGTAAAATAGACCGATCTGATTACATGGTATTCTGTGTGTACGTGCAGGAGTGAATCTCACAAAACCAGACAAGAAAGTGTTAAGCTCATTTTTAACCAGTAAATAAACACACCAAATAAAAGAATTAGGAAATTATATTCTGTCTGAAGAAAACTGATCAAAAATCATTGTATTTGTTGTAATGCCTTAATTTATGCTGGCTAAATAATCCAAAAATTAAATAAATAAACATAAAACACTAAAAATGTATTAAATTTCATCTTGCAATTCATAAAACAAAAACAAACTATGTTTCGCAAGAATCACCCACATGTAGGACAGATTATGGGAAGATGCATTGCTGGAACACAAACTGGGCGATCAGACCACACTGAGATGACTAGAACATCTAAAAACACACCGCTGGGTCACACCAGCATTACCACAGAACCCTCGCAGGGAAACACGTACGAACAGGCGACGGCTGCTTTATTAGCAGATGCACAGTGCAGTAATTCTGACACTCAATGATGAGTAACACATAATAACAACACATAACACAAATCACACAAATACCACATATACCACACAGTCAAATCATTAAAATCAAAATCTGAAAAATTACATTATTTACTTATGCATTTTATTCATGCATTATTTATGAAAATTTTGATTTGTCATTGCAGGGAAATAAGGCTTATTCAGATTCAAGGAACTAAACCGTATATGTAACAGGCTATATTATACAAATCGAACAAATGTTTCTCCTAGAAGGAGTAGTGAAAATAAACTTGGCAGTATGGGGTAGTATAGTGAATCTTGACAAATTTGGCATGGTTTAATCTAGCACAACCAAAGGAATCTGGGACCTTCATTTTAGGCCAAGACATTCTGAAGTATTGCCTGTTTATGTGATTATTTTGACCACTAGGTGGCGTTGTCATGAGTGCTAAATTTTGATGAAGATTGGACAAAATAAAGACCATAAAAGTGGAAAATCCATTTTGTTAAGACTCAAAATGGTAGAAATTGAAACTGCATGACCAAACAATCAGATGATGATAGAATTATACGAAATAATACCACTATTTCACCAATTGTCTGTTGTGCATATTACACCATTTCTCTAATTGCATTCTTTTTTAATCAGTAGGTCACTGTTTTATTAGGTCACGTAGATCACATTTACTCTCCAACATCTAATTTATAAATGCTCTATCAATTATTTCCATTGCACAGTATATATATAGCCTGTGTATGTGTGTGCGTGTATCTTTTTTCAAATGCATCACCTAAATGCAGTGCATGCAGGCTGGCCAACCACACTTCCTCCAGACATCACTCTCTCTATACATCAAACTCTCACACATAGACACTCACACTTCTTTGAAACCCATTTGCAGGGAAGTGAGTTAACACTAGTTTCTGGAAATGGCTTTCACTGTTTTATATTATTGACTGATGAGTCTGCAGGGCCAGAAATCCATACAACACAATCAAACAGGTCATCTGAGCATCTCGCTTACAGAACATGAAGAAGATAAGTGATAAAACAAGATGTGACAGAGGGCAGCTTGTTTTTGAGGTGTTATCTGTTTTGGCAGTCATTGTCTTCTGTGGATATTTATCGGGAACGAAGAAAAAATGACCGTATTTGCTTCTTCAATACCAGTTCCTGCTCAAACTGTGCATGTATTTTGTCATTATGCTGCATACGCTGGTTAGCTGGTTTCAGAAAAGAAAAAGAACCCCAAAACTAAAACCAGTTGACAGATCGGCTGCGATCAATTAAGACCAGCAAACCAGGTTTAAGAAGAAACAACACAAAATCAAACATCTTCACACTAAAACATTAAAAAGTTAAACAAATTTTTTATCTGAAATTAAATAATGCAATATTAAACCTTTGCATCCTAATACATTAAACAGTTCATTAAAGGTGTGTTCTTGTGTTTGTAGTCAGAGCTGTGCTGGAACACACACGTGCTTCTGCTAATTCTTCAAAAGAGGAAGCACTCCAGAGCTATGAAAAAAAAAAGCCAGACTAATGGCTAATTGGGGTGGTCAAAGAGCATGTTTCTGTTTTTCTTTTCCTTTTTTTCCCCTTTTGTCCCCTTTCTCTTTGTGTGGGTGTAGAATTAGTGAAAAACAAAAACTCTAGTTGCAACACTGTATGATGCAACATTGTGGCATGTGGATGGAAAGAATATAAAACATTCCTACAAATGTGTGCATGCATTCATATACAACCAAGACCTAAAAATAACAGAAAACAACACAATACAATTTAAACTTCGCAGACAGCGCACCAACACAGAGGGAAATCACCAACACCTCAGAGAGCTAAATATATTTCAAGACACTTTGAAGACACCTTGAGGTGTCTGTTGCAATGGCTGCCACTCAGAAAATCCTTTTTAAAAATCACTAAGGTACAGCCAGCATTGCAATATTTCAGAAGCAATGCTGTCTGGAAATATCCAAAGCCTTTTAAGAGTGTCTGATGTTGTTTTATTGTACCTAAAACACCTTTATCGTCAACTGAAACAAAAGTCATGCCATTACAAAGGCGAAAACATTTGTTACAATTTTTGAACATTTGGTGCAAAGCCAAGCACCGAAACGGCGACTCGTCACAGAAAAAAAAAAATAAAACAAAAAAAACAACTACTGTTCCAACAAAGAATAGTCTCTCACATGTGTGTGATGCGATTTGCTTGGGTGTGTGTAAAATTACACCAAAAAAAAACACTCACTGATACACTCTGATCTCACGTCATCATAAAATGACATCACTTTTCATGACCTGTTGGTGACCTGTAGTCATTCCTGAGTGCCTGGTCAAATGGTGCTTGACCTCTGACCTTTCAATAAGAGAAAATTTGATTATTAAATTCCAAAAATGGTGGAAATCAATCAAATTACTAAACAGAGACAAAAGATCTATAAACTGAACTTTTATCAAACTGGGTAGAGCAGCATTTCCTGATCACTTCTTTTTGGCAAAGCTCCCTATAATTCTCAGAATCTAAGCCAGTAAATAGTGCAGTGCAGTCTGGAATTCATTCCTAACAAGTTCTGGCATGGTACAGCAATTCAGATAATTTATCACACACATAATTTTCTTCAAGGTTCAAATTAATTTAGAAGAAGCTAAATTAAGACCAATAAAGCTGAAAGAATAAATACTTATCTTCAGTAGATTACCTACAAGAACCAACATTAATTCAATCAAAATGCTTTCAGCTTGCAAATACAGGCCTACATGCAGTTGATACCATGAGTGCAGACATATTCGTATGCTAAATACATAAGCTAAAATGTATTCTATGCCAGCTTCTATGCCAGAATGCTGGTCTTTAGAACTCAAAAAATGTTGCCTTTATATATATATATATATATATATATATATATATATATATATATATATTACTTACGTATTTTTGGGTAGCGCCCTTTTTGGAAAGTAGAAAAGATTTTGGACTTTAGGTACTCACTCTCATTTCCCTCCAAAACCACATGATGTTTTCATCGTTTTTGTCACCTAAATATAAACACATAAACACCTAAACACATAAATGTTGTCCATTGGATTCCTGTGCAATACTCAAAGTCTTTAAACTTTATTTGAATGTTTTAAGTAAAAACTAGACGTAAATTTAAGTCGTACTCACTCAAAATCCACCCCTCTGTCGAAGCTAGCACGCACATCGTAACGTTTGTTTGTTTACGTAAGTGCAGCACAGTGAATATCAGTGAATAAACTGTGCAAACCTCAACGCAGATTTGAATGCTTGAAAATAAACAACACTATATTGTCAGTATTTAATTGGACTGTTTTGCTTAAATGCCAATGTCTGTTGGCATTGCTGTAATAGCAATGCCAACAGATGGAAATGAAGTCGTATTCACTCAAAATCTGTCAATCTGTTGAAGCTCAATCATGCGCGCATAAACAAAGTAACTGCACACAAAACCTCAAAGCGAGATTTATGTAATAATTGTAAAAAACCAAAGACAGTAGAGCATGTTCTGTTAGAATGCACCAGACATAAAAATGAAAGGTTATCACTAGGAAATCAAATCAAGTCAGTAGGTAGGCTATAAGTGGTTTGTCAATTCAGAATTAATAAATTCATCACAAGTATTCAAGATATTAGAATTTGTAAAGGTCACAAATGTTCAATATTTTTTTATTATTATTTATTACCTATATTACTCTCCTCATTGATGCTCCACACTCCATCTCTGTAGGTGGAGGAAATGCACTATAAGTTGGTTTGCCAACCACCACTAAGTTGAAAGAAGAAGAAGAAGAAACCTCAGTGTGGTATATTTAAATGCAAAACTGAACTAACCTACACTTTTCTTATATTCGAATGTGGACTATTTTACATTGTGACAGTACTTTTTAAACATTTAAAATGACAAAAAAGTGAAAAAAAAAATCTGCATAGTAACATCAAGTAACATTTCTCCCTATTAAACTGCCGTCTGGCATGTCGTCAAGTGGCTTCCCTCATGCTCTCTAAATATTTCCCCTCCTCATTGTCGTCCATATGCCCCCTGTCTGTCTTCACATGCCCTTGAGTGGCAGGGCAGCGTGGCACGGCCTTTTCCTGCCAATCTCATTCATCCCGTTGTCATCTGCGTGCCTTCTGCTAAAGGTCAGGCTCCTCTGCGAATCACCTGCAGCTATGTGGCTGTTCCCGCGCAGTCACAGAGTGCTGATTAGCAGAGCATTCATTAGGGCGATTAGCCTCGGACACAACAGACCCCTGAAGCACAGTAGGATAATGAGGGCCTGGGTGGTGAAAAGGGGGTGCTTGATTTTTAAACGCTAATAGCCATCCGTTAGCACTAACAATCTAGCTAACTCAAAAGTTTCTTAATATGATGCCGTTCTCCAATTCATACAAGCATAATACGCTTGTGAAGGACTTTTACATTGCTCTCCTTGCCCGTGGGGACACAAAGAGTCACTCTTACCTGACTCATGACTCCTACAGGGCTCTCACGGATCAGTGCTGATGTTAACGCTAACCTTGCCCAAGAAGACAGAGAGATGTTATCCGCTGGCTTGTTAAGTGCTTGACAGTAGTTTACAGGGGACAGTCCTGGTTTTTGGTGTCCTCTCAAGTTGGCCACATACTAACTATCAAATAAAAAAAAAAATAAAAAATACATTTATGCATTCTATAACAGGGCCTGCACAAGTGGCAGGATTGTTTTCCACACAATTTTAATCATTCCAGAAAGTTACAATGCAGTCATTTCCATTTACGCAATTATTCTCATGTTTATTTTTGTAAAATCCTAATTTTGTTGCAATACAATACTGTTCTGATATATTTGCCATGGTTACTATTTACTATTTAATATAGAACGCACAACCATTTATAAACCAAAACATACAAACATTTAATATCCTGTTTTTTTTTTTAATTCATTGATTTCAATTATATTTTGAGTAACTAGAATGTCCCTAGTTACTTTGCTTAACTAGATCCCTTAAAAGGGTGTATCAAGTGTGTAATTCCATAAGCCATTTTATGAGTCTACGTGTGTGTTCAGTGCTTTCATTTTCATTATGCCATACAACAACATTTCACATCCATTTATTTCAAACTCTGAAAGGACAAAAAAGAGAAGGCCCCAGTCTGAGCAACTCACGTGAAATATTACAAGATTTCTGAAGTTATACATTTACGCATTTGGCAGATGCTTTTATCTAAAGAAGCTTAAAGGCAAGGAACGTCTAGATTTTATCATTCATTTACTAAGAATCAAACCCAAGATCTTGGCACTGTTAGTGCTATGGCCTTCTGTTTAATCTACAGGACCTTTATGACTTGGAATATAGTGCATTAGTCACTACCTTTAATTATGTTTTTTAGAACTTGACAAGCGTGGTTGCTCAGAAGAGCTCAGAAGTGAGCTTTCACTACCCGCAAATATCAGAAAATTAGGGGAATCGCCACAAGCATAATATGCATTTTCTATTCGACTTCAAAGTACCTGTGAAAAGCAGATGTTTTAGAAACAGAGAGTAGAAGCATCTGGTACAGACTTCTAGAATGAGTGTTTGGAAATCTGGCTGCCAAATTAGAACTTACGGCTCTCCCTTTTACCTCGGGAACATTCCATCCGCTCTGGCAGTGAAGTGTGCAGTGATGTGCTAATAGTTGGTGAACATATTTAAGTGTTCCCTCTCTCGGCTGAGCCACAGGCTGCATGTTCACCAGCTTGACTGATATGACCACAGGCGCACCGCTCTCTCTCGTTTCATCAGCTTTTCTCTTTCACCCCATGCCATACCTTCCCCACTGCCATAAACTACAACCTGTCAACCCAGATTACCCTTTCAATCAGAAAAAAATGACACTTATGAGGAAATTGTTTACATGAGGCCAGTGCGAATGAACATTTGTGCATGAACCTCCAGTAAGCTTGATGAAAAGATAAGAGAATTATTTGATTTTTTAAAGATTTTTAAGGGGAAGTACTTTTCTACAACCAGTTTCCAACTTCTTTTAATAAGTTTCTGCCTTCAAAGAAAACAGAACTCTTCTTTGTAATTCACTTTGATCTGGACTTGGTGTGATGAAACTGACAGACGTCTGACGTCAGGCGAGTGGGATCAACTGATATTGAAAGCTGTTTGATGGGAAAACATACCAGGGGAATGTGTATAAACATCAATGAATATGGTCTATGACCACCTTCCTGTTCTGTAACAGTAAGTACGTGGACAGATGATAAACAAAAGGTGCGGCTAAAGGTCAACTACAGGTTTTAACCTTTTTTTGACCTTTAGTAATGGTTGCTGAATGAGGTGATACAATGGCTTGTCTAAACATGTATGAGAAAATCTAAATTGTTATAAAAAAGAAAAACAATAGTAAAGCTATTGTAATTATTATATTATAATGCAATCTATAAATAACTGGTATGTGATACAGTAAATTCTTAAAAAGAATGATATCTAGAAAAGGAATTGAACTTTGTGGTGTTGGAATGAAGAGAGAGGAAGCCAACTTCCTGTGTAACCATTTTGATTTAAAGATATCAAAGAAGCGAGACGGAAGCCACTGTTCTCTGTGCTACCACATGGTTACGGTTGGATATGCATCTTTTTCTAGTTTTTTTTTTTCTTTTTTTTCTTCTCTCTACCCTCACACTTTCACTATGACTGGCTCATTCATGAACAAACATACCAGGCCTAATTTTGAAATGAAAAAAGACTTACTCATTATTATGGTAGACAATGGAATCATAATATGAGCTGCTTGGCTGTATCATTTATGATGATCCAAACAATAGGTCTAGCTACTTTTAAATTACAGTGCATTTAAGCCATGCGCACCTATAAATGTAACATGAATTTTTATTTCTTGAAAATAGCGTCATGCTTTCATTTCATTTATTATACAGGAAAGGTTAAAAGAAAAAACAAAAAGATAAAATTAAAACACAACTTAAACAGTCCAAAAACAGTTTAAAAACTGGTTTCCAGCAGGTTCCTGTTCTGCAGAACATAAAACACAATTTACAACACAAGGTCAAAAACACTTATACAAAACATTAATACAGGCTAAACAAATACAAACAACTAAAAACAATACAAACAGAAATAGGACAATAAATAAACAATCAGTGAGTACAAGTGTAACTGTTTAGAAGAAACAGTTTGTATGCCTTTTTGAAACGTGATGGATGGTATTTTTCTTATGTGATGAGGAATATCATTCCAAATTTTGATATATGTATAAAAAAACGGATTTCTGACCATAGTTGTTTTTATATGGAGGGACTGGTATAAATGCCTGTGCAACTGACCTTGTGAGGCGTACTGGTCTCATATTGTTTAACGGGTGAAGTGACATTTTGAATTTGAAAATAAAATGTAATAGCATGACTATTTATATAGTGCTGAAAACTCAGAGCCTTCTAAAAACATCTAAAGAAGATAAAGTTTTATAACAGGATTGTAAAGATTGCATACACAAGTGTTAAAAACGATTGGGCCTAACTTAATATTTTATCTTAAAATACAGACCTCCTGATGCTGGTGATTCAACAAGGTTAAAGGGGTCATTGGATGCCCATTTTCCACAAGTTGATATGATTCTTTGGGGTATTAATGAAAATTAAGTAACATCGTTTGGGTAAAATTTCTCAATTGTAGTACAAAACAACACCCTTTTTACCCTGTCAAAAACAGCTCTTTTCAGAGGCAGTTTTGTAGCATTGTCCTTTAAATGTTAATGAGCTCTGCTAACCCCTCCCCTCTCTTCCGAGCTGCTCTCTAAGGCAGTGGTTTCCAACCACTTTCCTGGAGGCCTCCCAACACTGCAGGTTTTCCATGTCTCCTTAATCAAACACACCTGATTAATAACATCAGCTTATTATTATAGACTCCAAGACCTGAAATGGGTGTGTCAGACAAAGAAAAGATACAAAATGTGCAGTGCTGGGGGGCCTCCAGGAACAAGGTTGGGAACCACTGTTCTAAGGGACTGTTTACTTTAGCTGCATTCATCCTGAAACTTGCTAATTAGCACATTATTAGTAAAGGCAATTTGCAAATATTCATTAAAAAACCTTACACTCACTTCTTCTGGAGGTGAAGCTGGATCACGAATGATTTGTGACGTCACACAGACAGGCATCTGAGATCGGCTCGATTTGAGAAAGGGGAAGTTATTTAATGAGATTAAAAAAATAAACACTGGGTGGATTTTTATCATTATAGAGTGGTTGTGTACACACACTGCCAACACACATTTCAATTCAAACAACTTGTAAAAGTGCATGTAGCATCCGATTAACCCTTTAAGCACCCATTTTCACTAACAGATTGTTGGGGAAAAAAGCCTAACACAGTTAAAGTTTTTTACTAAATGCAGCGATAGAGGAAGTTGAGTGTGACTCTTGACAGGAGTGTGGTATACCTGAAGATATAGGTGAAAGGTTCTGCACTGCTGCCGAATGGCGAAACATGGGTTTGCACCTGGCTTTAAGCCCAGTCAGTGATGATTCAGACTTATTAACATATTGAGGAGACAGTAGTGGCTTTCTTTTGGTGATAAACAGGTGTTCGTATGTGGTCGTGTGAACGTCTTCCCACACCACAGGTGTGACGCGGCATTGTGTCCTGACCTAGTATTTATTATAACTTCCCTAAATGACTATTTGTATGAGAGTATGGGAGAACAGGACTGTATTGACGTTTAGTTCACATTAACTTGTAACATTAAAACTGGCCTTTCAACCTCACACTCTTACGACTTTCTATCTGTCTTCTCGAGTCTACCCCCCCTCCTCCACCTCTCCATGTGCGGAGGCGTTGCCTCTGGAATCAGGCCGACATGGGAGAGGTTTCCCGGTCGCTCACTGAGGAGGAACTACTGTGTGGTCTTGCCCTTATATGGGACAGATATCATTTTAAAAATCATAATTCAAATTAATAATCACCAAAAAAGAGCTACTGTTACAGCTTATACTTTAAAGAAAGACATTTAATAGCTAAGTCTATCTTTGGGATCAGACTCTTAAAGCCCTATAAAAAAGGTCTACTATTACTCATGCTTTGCTTATTATATGACTCAGTAAGTAAAAGTACTCAAATGCAAGATGGCTAAAATCTGCATTATATATGATCTGAATGAATTTGGCATCTTTATTTTATATAACTCATGAAGCTTAGTATGCTTTAAGACAGGACCTTACTGGATGATGTGGTGGCCCTGACACATTCATCTGGGTTAAATTGATCCAATCCCATCCTGTATTTACTTAAATCGCCAGTTTAGATGTGCCACCTAAACTAGAGGAATATATTTAGAGCTTGACATTTAAAACCCTCTCCACTTTCTTTTGTGCGTAAAAGAGCTGCTTAAACGTTCAGTGTAAACTTTTTAAGAATTTTCAGACCTTGACTTTATTTCGAACATGTAAAATAAATAAAATTAAAAACGAAAACAATTTTAAATTATACATGTCCGATAGGGAGTAAGAAGAAGCACATCCCTTCTCCACTCCTTATTGGTAATAATAATCATCAAATTAACTTTATAATTCTGTCATCTCAAGCTTGTCTTAATTATTTACAGTTCACTGCATATATACAGAAAACAAAATCATAAAGACAATAACTGAATCATCTGTAAGATCTCATAATGACAAATATTTACATTTTTCTATATAGATTACGAGCAGGCTACTTCAAAGGTTATACTACCATGCATTCTTTAACGCCGTGTTTTTCTCAAGACCACAACAGAGTTTCTGTTTACTTGGCCATGGGAAACTTTTCTTAAAAATGCCTATGTAACTTTTGCGGCCAGTTTTTGCGTCTAGTCTGTGGAAACAAAAATAGCGTCCCTTCAGCTCTGCACTCTCGCCTCCAGCGTTGTTTTCAATCTCAGCAGCGGTTCCCGGCAACAACGTCACCGCTCATCTGACAGCTCAAAGAGCGGTACGAACTCTTATCCAATCAGCGGCCGCGATTCTCCAAGCCACGCCCCCGGGACGCTGAGTATAAAAGACTTCAAGGCGCACTTTCTCGTGAGATCGAGTACGCACCGAGACAGAAGACTGCGCGTTCGACTGTTTGTAAATAACTGTGCCGGAACGCAACTTTTTGGACATCAGCTGTCAAGGGAAAACACCTGTCGACTTGGTACAGTAAAGTTGTTCAAACTATTTTGGAAGTTTCTTTTCTCTCTTTGACATCTTTTTTTGACATCTTCATGTAATATTACGGAGAGAACCAGATTTGCGGACAGTAAAGTGTACAGTCAACTCAAAAAACTCCAACCTAATTTCTATTCACATGTCAACAAAAATGGAGCAACCGTTTTATCATGACGACTCGTTTCTTTCTGCTTATGGTCATCCAGACGCTGCCCTGCACGACTACAAGCTCCTAAAGCAGAACATGAGCGTGGGCTTCACCGAACCTTACCGGAACCTCAAGTCCCTGCGCTCCGAAAGCGACTTCTACACCGGAGACGTGGGCTCGCTGAAACTCGCCTCTCCGGAGCTGGAGAGACTCATCATCCAGAACGGTAACGGTGTCATCACATCACCCACTCCGGGGCAGTATCTCTACGGCCGCAGCATCACAGAAGAGCAGGAGGGCTTCGCGGACGGCTTCGTAAAAGCGCTGGACGAGCTCCACAAAATGAACCAGATGCCCCCGCCGAACGTCTCCATCGGAGCCGGCGGCATGTCATCCTGTTCGGCCGCGTCGTCCGTCTTCGGCGCCTCCCTGCAACCGGAGAGCCCCGTGTACACCACCCTGAACAGCTGCAATCCCAACACTAACCTCACACCTGCATCCAACTACCCCTCAGCCACCATCAGCTACCTGCCTCACCATCACCACCAACAGTACCATCACCACCACCAAGCCACGACGCACCCTCATCACTTCCAGCACACGCTCCATCATCCGCAGCGGATGGTCGCGCTTAAAGAGGAGCCACAGACCGTGCCCGACCTGCAGAGCAGCGACGGCTCTCCTCCCATGTCCCCCATCGACATGGAGGACCAGGAGCGCATCAAAGCGGAGCGCAAGAAGCTCAGGAACCGTGTGGCGGCCACCAAGTGCCGGAAACGGAAGCTGGAGCGCATCTCCAGGCTGGAGGACAAAGTCAAAGTTCTCAAGTCGGATAACGCCGGACTGTCCAGCACCGCCTCCCTACTGAGGGAGCAAGTTGCCCAGCTCAAGCAGAAGGTCATGACCCATGTGAGCAGCGGGTGCCAGCTGATGCTGACGCCCAAGATCAAGTCGTTTTAGTACGAACTGCAATGACGCGGACACTGGCAAAATGGGAAACACTGGAAGCGCAGATCATGTTTGTGATGTTTTGATGCAAATGATACTATTGCAGCACTGAGTACAAGCGTTGTATATTTCTTAAGTGTTTTCTAAAAGAAAAATATAGTACTACAAAAGCACACAAAAAAACCTTCAAGGTACTAAATGTTGAAGAGTGGACAGTGAATGCACAGGGGAAAACCTTCAAGTTGGTTTTGTTTTTGAGTGCTGCCCTATATGAAAACATTCCAGTAAGTTATTGATGTTGTGACTCGGGTTGACCCAGACCTGAATTCCTGTTTGTGTTGTTTATATTTTTTATATTTAAGTAAAAGCATTGAAAATAATTCCACTGTTTGGGTTGTTCATTTCTGGCTCACGTTGGCTTCTTTTTCCTGCTGACGCAAAGCCCATATATGGGCTGTTTTGGCGCACGTACGTCACTGAGGGTAGACTTGCGGGAACCCCCGCCCACGCTACCGGTCAGGAAGTCCGCGCGCTTTCAAGTCTGAAGTTCGAATGAATGAAACGCGTGTGAACGAGTGAAAATTTAGCAACTCGGGGTTTTCCCCGCGCGCAGAAACCTTCCCAAAACAGTTTCATCGAAAAGAAAACGAGATAAAAATACGAAAACGCACGGGCATTTTCCAGGTAGCTACTTTGCAAAAAATGGAGCCGTCGCAAGCATAAAAACAGAAAAACATATCGCAGTAAATAACATCTAGACTTATAAACCAGAAGTGATTTCCGGAAAATATAGGCTACGTAGTTTTGATACTGTCCAGTGCCAAAACCACAGACCCACGCACTATAAGGACTATATGATTGTTTTTTGTAACAGCTTTTATTCTTTCACAAGTTGCCAGTATTCATTTTAGTCAGCCCAAAAGTTTTTTGAGGGATTCTTTAGAACTAATCCATTAGTCAAACAGAATGTAAACACAGCAAATTCTACTTGGGCCTAGTCTAGATTAGATATTAGTCTACACACGAAAGGGATTAAATCCATATCTCATGTCAGGAAATTATTCTACCAAAATAAGCACATTTGATTCAAATTGCCTATATAAATAAAATCTAGTGTTTTGTAGGCTATTTACTTTCGTAATGTCTTTAGGTTTTAGTGGCCATTTTGTTTTATTAAAAAAGACTTGCTTAAAAGTGATGCCTCCTGTTAAGCATCAGCCGTTGCAATTATATAGTTTAAAACATATTTTAGCTTGAAAACAAGATATTTAGAGAATATCAACATTAAATTCATAGCTCTATTTGCAGGATATATTACATTTTTTACATTTAGCTTAATGACAAATATTTAAGACATTAAATATATAAAAATACTTTCAAAAACACCTTTTCAGTATACTGAATAAAAAGACACCTTTTGTTATCAGTCTCATTCTCAGCTACCAAAAAAAAAATGTTTTAAGAACATTTTTTTTCAACGTTCTTATTAGTATGAAAACATATTTCTGAATTTTCTCTGAACGTTTAAAACGTCAGTTAAGCATGTTTTTTTATATACTTTTTTTTCTTGGTTATACAGTAGACTACAAACACCACAGGAACATTCTATTTTTATCATTGTGCAAACATTGTGAGAATGTTACTTTTGAACGTTCTCTGAACGTTCCAAAGTCATAACATTCAAAAAACGTTAGACAAACGTTCAACTAAAACGTTTCAGGAAAAAAGATTCCGTGAATAAATAAATAATGTTTTGAGAACATCAAAGAACTGTGAATGAGCATTAACGTTACTGGAAGAACGTGTGTTCAGAGGTTTTGGCGAACCTTGCCAAAACGTTCTCTTGAGGCCTACCTAAATTATTATTGCTCTGGGGGCTCAAAAGAACAAGTTGCTCCTGAGCTATTTCTCTCAAATTCAACTTAAAACACCAACCTAACCTAACCAAAAACAAAAACTTAAGACATGTTCCAGGTGTCCTCACGTTGGTTTACTGCGCATGCGCACATCAATATCGCATCCTTTTTTTTCCCACACTGAACAACATTTAATGTACTTGCATTACTGTAAGGGGTAAGTTTAGGGTTGGGTAGGTGTAGACGTTAATAAAACAATCTATGTAGAAAAATTAACTGGTTGATTTCCAGCCGTAGCTGTATCCCTTCTAGCCACAACCGCGACTAACTCGTAATTACTGTATTCGCATTACTGTAAGGGTAGGTTTAGGGCTGTGGCAGGTGTAGACGTTAATAAACCATCATTTGACGGGCAGCATTTTTCATTGTCGAATTGAACTACCTACTGTTTTAATGGGAGGTCGCAAAATCAATTCGAGCTCTGGTCTACCAAAAGCATTTGTGCTAATGTCCATAACAGAGATATACTTATTTACAACTTGAGAAAAAAAAAACCCCTCCAGACAACATTTCACATTTGGTTTAGTTTAACTAAGTACTAACTGAATATTTCAAATAAAAATTAATAAAACAATAACTAATAAAAATGCTAAAATAAAAATGTTACCAAAACTATAAAATTAAATGAAAATAGAAAATATCTTATTTAAGTATTAATATATTATTGGTACACTTTTATAAGACTGGTCCATTATCAAATAAGCTTGAATGGTCAATTACACTGGTTTAATTGCAGTTGCACAAAGTGCTGGATTTACAAGCAGAGATGTACAGTTCATATTATTGCAAAATAATTTTTACTAACAATATTTAGTAAAAACATATGAGCAGTAAAGCTGTTTGCATGTTCCTTATTGATTTGTGAAAACTTTTCTGGATAGATGAACCAATACTCAAGAGTCAAATTGTCATAAACTGCATATTTTGTAATGAATCTGAAACACAACAACAGCTGAGATAGGTTGGTAAAAATAAGAGAACTGCACGTCACACAATAACAGCCCGTTTATTTGACAGATATTGATGATCACCAGATTGTTAAACAACTTGAAACAATTCAAAAAGAATCTAATGTTCACTGAGTACTAAATATGTAATACCGCTGAAAACAAACTACAGATATTTCAGTGCATGGGAGATGCTGACTGTAACATCTTTTTCTTCAGACAATGAAAAGGAAAAGAAATCTCTCTAACAAGTGCATTTAAACTGCAAAGAGTTTGTTATGCTGGCTTAGACAACTTTTCAAGAACTCTCAGGCTAAGGTTAAGTGCTCTAGCGTCCCACTGAACGGGAGCACGATCCGGGAAACACGGCAGGACTGTTACTGCTTGGAGAAGAACTCCTTGCTCTTCTGCACATCTGGAACAATAGTGTCACTTCCAGGTTTCCATCCAGCAGGACAAACTACGGAGAACAGACAGACACCTTATTATAAACCTCTGTGGAGACTGAAAATGAATATTTTGGCATCGCCTTCTGTGAACATTTCTTGGTCTGTTCTGCTCACCAAGGCTGCATTCATTTCATAACAAAATGCAATAATATTGTGAAATATTATTACTATTTAAAATTACAAATTTCTATTTGAATAGATTGTAAAATGTAATTTATTCCTGTGATGTAATGCTGAATTTACAGCATGATTACTCCAGTCTTCAGTGTCACATGATCCTTCAGAAATCATTCTAATAAGCTGATTTGCTGCTCAAGAAACATTATTATCATCAGTGTTGAAAACAGTTGTGCTGCCTCATATCTTTGTGTAAAATATAATACATACTATATATAAAAATTAAAAAAGGAATAATGAATAGAATAGAAGTTGTAATATAATTATTCATTATATATAATTGGGGATTTCTTTACTGTCACTTTCAATTTCATGCAAGCCTGCTGAATGAAAATATAACAAAAAACTAAAAATGTTTATGACCCCAAACTGAAAGATGAGCCAGTTGTTTTCCATTGTAAATCAAACAGGATGTCACCAGAAACAGCTGTAATGTGAGTACTGAGTAGTTACTCAACACCTCTGCATATGGACGGTCACTCTCTCATTACACATCCTGTGATCACTTGTGATCAGACTCCACAGTTACACACATCACTTCAGTCAGGATAAAGCAAAGAGTCACCATAGTGATGCTCTCAAATACACCTGAATTTAATCGCACTTCAAACACGATGTCTCAAGTACAAACCAAGCAGATACAAGATAGTACAAGTCTGGGCTTAAAACCCTCAATTTGGAGGTACAGTATAAATATGCAAGCAAACAGCTCTTCGTTGGCATCAGGATGCATCTGTGTTTACACTACAAATACAATGTGGGTACATGTTTTTGACCTCCTCTAAATGTGGTTTGAGTGATCGGATCCCAAAACATTTTAGAGCATGTTTCCACATGCGGTCCACTCAAGATAAACAGGACTTTCAGAAAGAGCCCCGTCTCACTCACCTTCTCCATATTTGTCGGTGTGCTGGAAGGCCTGCACCAGTCTCAGCGTCTCGTCTACCGAGCGACCCACCGGCAGGTCATTGATGGTGATCTGCCTCAAGATGCCTTTATCATCAATCACAAACAGACCTCTGTGGGAGCAGGACAAGAGACAGAAAACTCTCTGTTATTAAAGCAACTTGCTCAGTTTACAATAAAATCTGTAGAAGTGCTCTTAAATTAGTTTTCAACATTAAAGGAATGTTTTATCTGCAAATCAAGTTCAGTGAATTCATTGAATAATATTGATTATTACAAAAAGGTCAACAGGTTCCTTAATGAAAGTAAATGAATAATTTAAGGTATCCCCACTTTACTTCAAAAAGGATGACAATTGCATTTAGACAAATTCACAACTCATATACATAGTGTATATATTATTTATATTTTTTTTTATTTCGCAAAAACCTATAGGGTTGGTGTCAATAAGATTTTTTCATAAAAATGTATATTTTAATCAGCAATTATGTATTAAATTGATCAAAAGTGACAGTGAAGACACTTATAATGTTAGAAAAGATTTCTATTTCATAAAATGCTGGTTTTTGAAATTTCTATTCATCAAAAAAAAAAAAAAAAAAAAAAAACTCCAAAAATATGTATCATGCTTTCCACTAAAATATAAGCAGCACAACTGTTTTCAACACTGATAATTATGTAAAAAAGTATTAAGTTAAATTACATTTCCAAATTAAATAATAATTTCTGAAGGATCCTGTGACAGAAGATTGGAGTAATGATGCTGAAAATTCTGCTTTGCATCACAGGAATAAATGACATTTTTACATTTATTTAAATATAAAATAGTTCATTTTAACTTCTGGAATATTTTAAAATATCGCTGTACTGTAGTACTTTTACTGTTTAAATAAAAGCACCCAAACTTCTAAATAGCCGTGTATAATATTATATAATATCTGTGTCAAATGCTGAAGTTTGAACCCGGAACATCAATTCATAATCATAGAGTGAACATTTGATATAGAATTCCAAGGAGCAATAAAATCTACTTAAAGTTAATATTCTTCTCATAGTCCCTGTACCCTGCCCACGCTGCAGTACACCTGGATGTTATCGAGCACCCTTGATCATTAATTTCTGCTGCAATCATGCACTGAAAGCAAGAGGGGGTAAGTAGTTACAGTTTAACTGAATCAGTGCAAGCATGAGCACATCCTCACAGACCTGTAGGCGAGGCCTTCATCCTCTTTCAGGACACCGTAATCGCGGGAGATGGACTGAGTCAGGTCAGCCACCAGTGGGATGTTCATGGAGCCGAGGCCACCCTGCTTCCTGGGTGTGTTGATCCTATCAGGAACAAGCCAACAGTCATGTTTTTATAATATATATTATATTATTATTATATCATTATTTTATTTGAGAAAAGTCTGTTTTTTTAAACCTAAACATTTACTATTAGAAGTAGTAGTAATAAGTGTAAATAATAATGCTCTCTAAATAAAAGGTCAATGTGATTTTAAGTGGCAGTTTCTAGAACTAACAAAGCGCTACACCCTTCCTTTATCTGTGCTTCTCTAACACTTTATAGTAGCTCTTATCAAAGCCAGGCTGGTTAGGAGAACATAAAAGATAACCACGAACTGGGTGAAGCCACAGAAAGCCTGCTAAGAATCACGTTCACAAGCCAGAGAAAACCAACAGTGACATCTAACATAGGACCACTGGCAATATTGATCTAGAATAAATTACTTTTTATAATGAAGGGACTAGATATTTTACAACGTTTTAATGATATCAAATATAGATTTTTCTCTAAAGTAGCCAGTGTAGTCCTTTAGATGTGGATAACGTAGGAATAAAAGCAGGATCCTCACCATGCCAGATGGCTGAAATGAGAGTCGGTGGAGGCAGCGATGACCTCGCAGCCAATTTTACGAAACTCAGCGGCCCGTTCACTGAACGCGATGATCTCGGTAGGACACACAAAGGTGAAATCAAGTGGATAGAAAAACAACACCACATACTTCCCTAAAGGAGAAATGGAGGCAAAATAAAGATGAAGTGAAAACAGGTTACACCTGTAAGCCAGTCAGTGGGTTTGATGTCTAGTAACATGATGCAATGGAAACAAAAAGTAGGTTAGAATGGCATTTCAAATACTCTCGTCCTAATCTACAAAACACAATGTGTGGAGCGTCTGATGCTCACCTCTGTATTCAGAGAGCTGAACGTCTTTAAACTGTCCGCCAAAAAAATATTCAACAACAAAACAAATATCAGTATTACCGATCCCAACACATAAAAAAAAAACTTTGAAGCTTGCTTGGCACTGTTAACCAAAAAAAATCCTAGAAGAACATCAGAAATATTATTATTAGAATTTACTCACACTTTCGTTGTTCCAAACCTGTGGGAATTCCTTTCTTCCGATGAACATAAAAAGATATTTTGAAAAATGTCTGTAACCAAACAGTTGCTGGACTATAGTATGGGGGAAAAAATGCTATGAAAGTCAATGAGAACCAAAATTGTTCGGTTTCCAACATTCTTCAAAATATCTTCAGTGGAAGAAAGAAATCCACACAGGTTTAGAACAACTTAAGTGTGATTAAATGATGACTGAAATTTTCATTTTTGGGTGACTTAAACTCATCTAAGTCATTTACCAAATTATATTTACCTCAAAATATTAGTTCTGAAATGAGAATAGGAAAGAGAGCTTCTAATGTAACAAAAAAAAAAATCTGCAAGATAAGTAAGTTTCGTGTTTGAACCAGAGTCTCAGTTTATAATGTATGCAACAAACACACACACAGCAGGTCACATGATGGTCAGTTGTTCTGAACAATGGGCTTCTGATTCAAGAAGTGGTTTAGTCTAAATGTGGCCTTTTACACAAGTCTTTATCTCAGTTCAGCTACAGACCAAATGCACGAGCAATTTAGTCATTTTTTCTCTTAAAAGAGGGACTTGAGCGTGTTTTATAAGTGCACTTGGCTCAGAGGTCGATTCCGTGCGGCCCTCCACGCTCTGATAGCGCCTGCCAGCTCAGTATCTCTGCTTAAAGCTGATAGTATCCACCCCTAGAAAATACAAGAATGGTCAACGACCCTCGAGACTTTGCCCTGAAACATGCAGGAAAAAGGTGGAAATGGGCCGGAGAAGGCCGAGACAAGTGTGCGCTAACTTAAGGCTCTGCTAAGACCCATGCTGACTTGTAATATACAGTGTCTGGAAACATGCAAAAGACGAAATGCATATTAAAACGACATTAAAACGTTTAATATTTTCAGAAAGTCGTTTAGCTGCTTAGCCACGACAGCTAAGCACGATCAGTCGAGAGATACTGCATAAAAGTAGCACTGCGTGAATCATAACAGTTGAAATGACTAATACTAACAGTCTGACACAATAAATACATTTCAATGCGTTAAGAGATGTCAAACAGTTGATAAAAAACGATGCAATCCGCAGGAGAACAACGCCGGTGTTTTCCACGCGCTCTTTTGTTCAGTATTAATCAGCAAAACTATGCATTAAGCATTTGTGCATTTAAATAACCATTGGGATTTTAATCAAAAGAGTAATATGTTGACTTAAAAACGCACCTGTTCTGTGATGTGGAAGCGAAATTTCACTTTCCTTTGACGCACGAGCAGAGCACAGGAAGTTCCAGCCGCGCGACCTGCTGCAAAACTCAACGTGAAGAGGGAGGATCCACGTGCTTCAGTGCACCGCCTCACTTCATGCATTTCGTTTACAATTTCAAGCCATATTTTGCGTTTTAGTTTAATGACAGATTCCAGTTTGGATACGATTTCAGAAACATTTCAGAAAACTGTGCATTTAGATGCACGATGTCTTGTATTTTTGATTTTGACTGATTAACATACATGTCAGAAAATTTTAAATAAATTTAAAAGAAATTCATTATTTTAGACAAATTTTACATCCACAACACGAGAACAAACCGCACAAAAAGCATATGCATAGTGTTTTGCAATGCTAACCTCAAGTTTATACTTAATGACAACTCATCACTCTTAACCTCTATTTATAAATAATTTACTGCTCACCTCCCTATTCGTGTTTTACATTTCTGCACTTCACGTGAAGGCAAATAAACACTGAATTACAAGAAAAAATCGGGAAAATAACCAAACGTCCCATGAACTCCATTTCCCACAATCCACCGCGATGGAGCGTTGTGGGGGCACACGTTTAAACGCGTTCGCTGCGTGGTTTTAGATATGAGCTGTGTTTTTAAATATGTTTCAGTGAGTCTTATTTTTCTATGCAGTAATAAATACCCGTTGTCCTTCCAGTATTGTAGGTCAAAGGTCACGCTGCTCTGTCACACTCGCGCCAATTCTGTATTTCCGGTTGAGGCGCGCTGCAAACACACAGGTTCGTGCGAGTTTGTTTATGCAGGAACTTTTACACACTTTAATGGTTAAACACATTCTTCTATGATGCTTTTGAATACCCTGTTAGTTAATAAGAGTGAACAAACCTCACGTTTTCTCCACTCATTGTGGATTATTCTCGTATTATTGATTGATTTCAGTATCAGATGCGGGAGAAAATAAGTTATGGGTTATTAAATTCTGTATTTTATACAGGGAATAATAATACATGTGATTTACTGGATATGTTTTCATGTTTAGAAACATGCTCTGGTCGAATACTATTCAATATAACTTGATTATTTGCACAATAGCAAGATAGTTCTTATTACCAATGTGGAAAAAAATTGTGCTGCTTAATATTTTTGTGAAAATGAATATAAAGCTAAATTTATATTTTCAAAGTCTTTTATGTTATTTATTATTGTTTGTAATGCTATTAATGATATTTATTTAATAATTTTTGTGATATGCATTTTTGTAATGCTTAAATTAATCTTAAAATTCAGACCTATGTTTACTTTAATTGTAATATATTTTGTTAAAAAGTAGTCATTTTTTTATCCAAATGATCAGACATGGATCTGAGTGATTTTGAGGCGGATAACTCCGTGAGCTGCCGCTTGTCCTCGTCCATCCCGGACGAGTGTAAGACCGAGGACTGCTGCCTGGGCATCGATGAGGCGGGCAGGGGTCCTGTACTGGGTGAGTGTCATCCTCATTGGACAAGACCATTTTTGTGATTGAAACTGGAGTATAAATCTGGCATGCTGTATTTCAGGACCCATGGTGTATGGGATATGCTTCTGCCCTGTATCCAGAAAGGAAGACCTGAAGAATCTGAAAGTGGCAGGTTGGTAACAGAGCAGACCTTGACAGGAGTTCAGATTCTGTGGATATCTGCAGTATTTTTGTCGCATGTTTAGACTCAAAGACGCTGACGGAGGCAGAGAGAGAGAACCTGTTTCTGAAGATCGATGAGGCCAAAGACTTTGTAGGCTGGGCTCTTCAGATCCTCTCGCCAAACACCATTTCCACCAGCATGCTGCAGAGGTACACGCACACATGCATGCAGGCCAAGGCTGGTGATTAGAGTCAAAAGAATCTTTTAAACCTGTTGTGCTTATATTTTCAGAGCAAAATACAATCTGAATGCGCTGTCACATGATGCAGCGATTGGCCTGGTGCAGCACGCCCTGGACTGTGGGGTGCAGCTCAAAGAGGTACAAACCAACACCTGTATGATACACAGCAGATCTGGTGATGAAGCCCGTTATGACGTGTCTTTTTTTTTTTTTTTTTATAATAATAATATATTTTTTATAATTGATTTTATATATATAATATAGGAATATATAATTTTTATAATGACGTGTATTTCATACCTCTCAGGTGTTTGTGGATACAGTAGGTCCTGCAGAGAAGTATCAGGACAAGCTCTCCCAGCGGTTCCCGGGGGTGGAGGTCACCGTCCGTCCCAAAGCTGACTCGCTCTTCCCCATCGTCAGCGCTGCCAGTATCTGTGCCAAGGTATGGTTCCTTCAGAGGTGGATGCTGTAAGGGGAATATCAGTTATTAGAGGAAAAATATCTGCTAACTCTATAAGAAGGATATATGCATATGATTTTATTTTGTTATATTTTTGACTAATGTGTTCTCTTTGTAGGTGGCTAGAGACCATGCTGTCAAATCCTGGAAATTTGCAGAAGATTTGGGCGAAGTGGACACAGATTATGGCTCTGGGTATCCTAATGGTCAGTTTAGAGTCCATTTCCATAAAAGTGTTTTTTTTTTTTTTTTACAATTAAAGGTAGACTAACCATATTTAGATATTTTTAAATGAGCACTAGTGTCAATTACTGCTGTTTTACTGGCACATATATACTACTGTTCAAAAGTTTGGGGTCATTAAGGTTTTTAAAATTATTACTTTAATACTTTAAGTCAGCAGGAACGCATTCAGTTGATCAAAAATGATAGTAAAGACATTTATAATGTGATAAAAAATATATATATATATTCCAAATAAATGCTTTCTATTCAACGAAGGATTTAAAAAACAGATTCCACAAAAATACGAAGCAGCACAACTTTTTTTTCAACGCTGATAATCAGAAATGTTTCTTAAGCGTCAAATTAGCATATTAGAATGATTTTTGAAGTTCTCGTGGCACTGAAGACTGGAGTAATGATGCTGAAAATTCAGCTTTGCTTCACAGGAATAAATGACATTTTACAGTATATTCATAGAAAACAGTTTTTAAAAAAAATTCAGCCTTGGTGAGCAGAAAAGACTTCTTTCAAAAACTTTTTAAAAATTTTACAGACCCAAGAGTTCAGTACTTGGCTCAAATTAAATATTATGATTTATTCTGTGTGTGTTTAGATCCCAAAACTAAGAGCTGGCTGCTGAAGCATCTGGACCCAGTGTTTGGTTATCCTCAGTTTGTGAGGTTCAGCTGGAGCACAGCGCAGACGCTCATGGACAGTAAAGCTGTTGCTGTTCACTGGTGAGTCTGACAGCAGAGGGCACTGCCTTTTCATATTCAGAAAACACTCAGACTGGCTGCAGTTTCATTTTCTTTAGTGCTTACACATAACATGTTAAATACACAAATATCTTTTCTGTCCGAACATGTTAGTACTTGTGTATTTTTGCTTGGAATTCAATATTAAATGTGTTTGTTTGTGTGTAGGGACGACGATGAGGAAGATGGGGAAAAAGCCGCTGCTCGTCAGAATAACACCTCAATGCTGTCGTATTTCAGCCGCGGCAAACCGTCAGAGCTCTCACACACACGAGACACACACCGCTTTTTCACTGAGCGCAAACTCCAGAGCATCAACACACTCTGAACACAAGCACTGTCCATCAATGACAGAAGCACTCAACATATCACAAAACACACGTCAACTGGAAATGTCCAGCATAATATCGCAAATAATGAACTGTACATGAACCACAATGTATTATATGCTCATTTGTGTTTTTTTATTGCGTGCATTATTCGTTTCTGGATGTAAAATCAATAAAATGTTTTCATTTTCATATCTTTTTGAATGTGTCTTGGATTTTTAAATAATGTTTTCAGAAGTGGTACAAAATTGGCCGAGAATATTAGTCATCCTATATGTCTGTCTTACTAGCAACCACTCAGAACATGTTTACGATGCTTTTGGGGAAGATGAATTGACGTGTTAGGTGTTTTTTTATTTTTTTATATAAACCTTCAGGCTTTTGTGCTCTGCTCAGATGTTTATATCACTCCGCGACAGCAGGTGGCGCAACTGTTTCACAGCAATAAACTAAAGGAGGAAGACGCACAGCGACAGTTTCCGCTTGAACTCAACAGTGTGGTGAGTTTGTTTGAAGGGATTCATTCAGTTTTATTAATGTTTAGTAAATTATTTGTACGTTTATAATTTAGAAAGCAGTCTGAACTGTCTGTACTAACGTGTGTTTTGTCATTGCGAGTTGTTCACGTGAACTGCTCTCTGTATTCATTCTCTTTTTGTGCCTCTCTCTGTATCTTAGTGTGGTTTTACCTGAGATTATTAATCATGGACATACGACCGAATCACACCATCTATATCAACAATGTTAACGATAAGATCAAGAAAGAAGGTAAAGTCTTTGACACGTTTGCTCTCTTTTTTTCCCTCCCTTTGACCATTAAACTGTATAATTGATATGATTGAGAAACTTTTGTGCAGTTTTTTTTTTCTTGCATCTTATCTAGAGTTGAAGAGATCCCTGTACGCCTTATTCTCCCAGTTCGGCCAGGTTATGGACATTGTTGCGATGAAGACCATGAAGATGAGGGGTCAGGCGTTTGTGATCTTCAGAGAGCTTGCAGCAGCCACCAATGCCCTCAGACAGCTTCAGGGATTCCCTTTCTACAATAAACCCATGGTCAGTGCCACAGCTCACTACAAAACAAAACATTTCAGAAAATAATGAGCGGAATACGGTCTTTTGATTCACTTTAAACTTTAAGTTATAATTAGATCACTCAGGAAGGAGTTTATCCATAATGTAAAAATGCCATAATTTACCTGCATATATTACGTTTCTTTCATCTGTGATTCCCTAAGGGAGTTTACAATACTCAGTCTCTAACATTATATAACATACTACAATCTAAAACACAATACAAAAAAACACATTTCTCAGTTGCTAACCTTAGGATGTACTTCTAGCGAATCCAGTATGCAAAAACAGACTCGGACCTGATCTCTAAGATGAGAGGCACGTATGGAGATAAAGAAAAGAAGAAAGAGAAGAAAAAGAAAGCTCTGGAACAGGCCGCCAATGTCAACAAGAAACCAGAGGTGAGTTGAAATGCATGTTTGCTGAGGCATTGTGATTAGAAAATGATATTGACGACCTAGTTGTGGTGAAATGTACATTTAAAGAAAAACAGATAAACTGAGTAACTTCTTTTTTTTTCTGCAGGGAGTTAACACACAACCTCCTCCGCCTGCCACAGTCCAGGTACATCACACAATTTACATGCTTATTTTGTGATTCGATTTTTTTTTTTGTATTTTTTAAAAAAATACATTGTTTTGTTTATGTACCTAATAATAAATGATTTTATATTGTTTTAGGTCCCTGACAACCCACCAAATTATATTCTGTTCCTGAATAATCTCCCAGAAGAAACCAACGAAATGATGCTCTCCATGTTATTCAACCAGTAAGTTTTCAATACAGTAAACATTCGAAAAAAGTTAATGTTTTGGTAATAAATGCAAAATTATTATCTGTAACCTTTTTTTATGTAATGTTCTAGTGATGTTGTTTTGTTTTTAATGTGGAGGGCGTTTCACTTTTATTAAACACTTTAAATGTACTCTGTTTGCCATTTTGATTAAAAATACATAAGTATTGATAGATTTATATATCACCCAGCTTTTTCAGCAAGATTGTCTTGTTCCATCTCTCCAGGTTTCCAGGGTTTAAAGAAGTGCGCCTGGTCCCTGGAAAGCATGACATTGCGTTTGTGGAGTTTGAGAGCGAGGCTCAAGCCGGAGTCGCGAAAGATGCGCTACAGGGATTCAGAATCACAGCCACCTGCGCCATGAAAATCACATATGCTAAAAAATGACCTGGCTCACACTTACTGGACTGTAACTGAGGCTTTGATCAGTGGATCCTCACTTCTGATTTGTGCTTGTCTTGACATTCAAGCTTTTTTTTTTTTTTTTTTGTATGGGAATTATTTGGTCACTGAGGACTTCATGATATTCCAGGACAGGTCTTTATTTTGTACTTTGGGCTAATAAAATTAGCATCTAAAATAAATGTACCATATTTTTGAAATTTTCTGATTGAGTTTAAAAGGACAGTTCCCAAAAATAATATGCAGCAGCATGATGCAGCATTGACAGAAACACTGGTTAAAGGGCATACACCATTCTGCATTTTCATCAAGTCTGTATCCAATCTGTTTTGATATTTTAATTGCAAGAATGTGCATTTTATTGTAGGCAAAGTATCACAAAGCAGCAGAATGTCCACAGCAGATTAAATCGGTCATGTTTATATGACGGACCAGACACTGGAGATCGGACTAACGAGGCCACAGACATTTCCAGACATGCTGCTTTTAAAATGTCAGGATCAGAGGTTTGCATAATTGACAGATACTATCAAATTAGTCCCAGCACATAATAACCCTCCACTAAGCGTCATTGCAATACATAAATAAATATAGCTCCATTAAAAGCGTTCTGATAAGTGGGTTGAATGGACAGAAAAAATGTTTTGCTACAGGGATTTTTCAACAGGTAAATTTAACTGGGAAGCTTTTTAGCAATGGAGTCTATGTGAGTGTCCCATGCCAGGTCCTGAGAGATGATGGTGCCCAGGAACCTGAATGATTCTGTTGTTACAGTGCTGTTCATGATGGGGAGTGGGGGGTGTGCTGGGGTGCTTCTCCTGAAGTCCGCATTCATCTCCTCTGTTTTGAGCGTGTTCAGTTCTAGGTTATTGTGAGTGCACCAAACAGCCAGCTCCTTAACTTCCTGTCTGTAAGCAGAATCGTCTCTTGTGGATGAGGCAGATGATGCCAGTGTCATCTGCAATTTCAGGAGCTTTATAGACGGTCTTTTGCAGTGCATTATTAGTTTGTATACAGGGAGAAGAGCAGTGAGGAGAGTACACATCCCTGAGGGGCACCAGTGCTGATCATGATGATCCTGGATGTGAGTTTACCCAGCCTGCTGCCTGTCTGTCAGGAAGCTGGTGATCCACTGACAGATGGAGGTGGACATGGAGAGCTGGGTTAGTTTGTCTGAGAGAAGGTCAGAACTGAAGGCCGAACTGAAGTCCACAAATAATATCCTTGCATAATTCCCAGGTCTGCCGAGGTGTTGCAGGATGTAATGCAATCCCATGTTAACTGCCTCATCCAAATGAGTAAATTTGAGGATACAATTTGTAAGTAATCTACCAAGCACTGCTTGCAAACAACCACAGATCAAAGCCACTAGAAGGCAAGCCTGCAACCATTAGCCAAAAAAAAACATAACAGCAAATGCTAACAGAAAGGAGACCAGAGGGCGTTTTTCTTATGTGGATGTCAGTGGAGGAGAGGCTTCACTACACTGAATTAACAGCTTTTTAGAGGAAACTGTTCATCGTTTAATGAATCGGCAGCCTATAAACTAATCTTCAACATGTTTTGCACTGAGCAATGCTTTTAAATTGAACTATTTTTAGAGTTTACATCGAAAAAGTTCGTTTTAGAAGAGAAGTCACTGACTTTTTGTGACAGCTGGGATTCAGCTTACGGCACTTCCCATTCACTCCTATGGTATCCGTAAACGGTGACTGAGTGTTGCACAACTCTGATTGAAATTCAGTGACATTAAAGCCCCAATCAAACAAACAAAACACAAAAACATCAACAAAATTCACCCTTAAGCTTCAAAACAATTCCACAGATGCCCTAGCAACCAAACAAAACACCCTAACAACCATACAGCAATGACCCAAAAGGTTTAAAATGGTTTAACTTTGAACAACTTTCCCGTTGTGGTCTCACAGCAAGTCTTTTTATAAAGACAGTGATCTAATGGGGAAAAGGCAATGAGAAGATATCAGCGACCGTCATCCCTGATTTACTCTCTAAATGAGCAGATCACTGATCTCTCGTCATCATGACAGCCCAGTCATCTCTTTCTACGCCGCTCTGACATCATTTAGCCTCACACAATCTGTGAAGTAGCTCAAGCGTGCTGGACATTCAGACAGTGTGTTTGGGACGGTCTTGGGAGGCGTCTACTCTACCGCTGCTGCTGTCAGACGAGTTCACCGGGTCTCTCATGCAGTTTAATGGATGTACACAGCTGTCCACCATTAAAGCCTCACTCCTTCTTCACTTACTGTTATAATGAGCTTCACTCATTATGACGAGAAAGTTCTAATTCTGTCCTGCTGCGTTGCTTATCTGCACCGTCTCTACAAGATCACTGTTTGATATTCAGCTGCTTGTGGATTCAGAGCTGCCTTTACGACTCACTTTTCCCAGGACGGTGTGTGTGTGTGTGTGTGTGTGTGTGTGTGTGTGTGATTTAGAGAAAGGGAGGGATGTTTTGTCCATGCAGCAATCTAGAGCTGTAAATCCAGAGGATGTTCAGGAATGATTCTGTCAGGGAGTGTAGTATTGTGTGTGTGGAGGACAGCATGTGAATAAATCTTTAACACGACACCTGTTTCACTTTCTCCTTCGTTTCTCCTTTCTCCATTTTTAGCATTCAGCAAACAGAATCACATCTTGTGAATCCCATGAATAGTCATATTTCGACCCTAAATTTAAAGAAAAAATAAGATATATTTTGCATTAAGACAATGAAGCCATTGATGCAGTTTTTGCATTCTGACCAGTTACTTTATAAGTTCAAGAAGCTTGTTCACCTCCATCACATTTTGAAAGTCTAAATGACATGCTTTCATTGTTAATGATTTGTTTTAATGGGAAAATTTGTTTTATGTTATGAAAACAGTGTGACACACGATAACCTGAAAAAAGGTTATGTTCCTAGAGTAGTCTTCAGTATCTAAACAAAATAACATGAAATGTAATGAAATATTCGTCTGTTATCCTTTATATTATTGGGTGAAATATGGACCAGGACATGTTTTTGATGGATTTCGAGATTTATTTGCCCAATAAAATTACCTGAAAGAATGCCTACGCAGTCTCGGCCTTGTGTCAACGGTTGACCCTTTATCACACTGTCAGTAAGACTGTTTATATCTGAGGCTGAACTAGATTGTTTCTCTCAAAGTTTTGCTGGTACCTGAAAACAGATCAATATCAAAGAATCACATGAGTACAGAAATATGAACAAAACTGAATGAATGAATCTCATGAATCTCATGTTCACTTATCAGTGAACCAAACAAGAGAGCAAAAATAGCCAAAATTATAAGCTTCCAAAATTACAAGTGCTAAATATTGCACTATGAAGGGGAAAATAACGTTTTTCCCGCCATTTTCATGTTTAACTCTGGATTATTAATACAAACAGCCACATGAGAACATTAATTTGCTATTGTAAGGAACTTTTTCCTAACCTTAAAAAAACCAAAACAACCCCATACAATCAATAAAATAGTTTTTAAAAATAAAACTGTGGTGGTATACAGCGATTAAAATAAAAAGAATAAACGACCGTTTACAGTTGCCTAGCAACGTAGTGATTTGGCGGGTTCATTGACATTTTTCTATTCCGTGGTTCGTCCGGTCGTTGTTTTCATCAACTGTTGTCAAAGCTATCCATTTCATAACCCTGGACCAGATGCATAAACTGCTTAGACAAGTCTTTAAAAAATTAGTCATCTATTTTGTTTTCTTCGTGACTGGTTATAACGTTTTAGTCAGATACAAAAAGGTAGAATGACCCAATTTAAATCACAAAAGTAAGACTGACAACCTCTTGGCTAACTGCTAGCTGGTCAAACTAGCTCTAAAGACAGCATAGTGGCTATTATCTGAGTACTGGGGGATTTATTAGCATGTGTTTATAAAAATGCGTTGAACTGGCGGACAGTAGTGTCGCTAGAGGGCATTATTCATTCACCAGAAGAGAGAACAGCACGATCACATCCAGCAGAAACTACAGCAGACACATCTGAAGATGCGCTCGTCCTCACGCGGAGAGCAAAAGAGAAAAACAAGAGGAGAAATTCTGCGAAGGTAGGATATTCATTTTTATTCCTGAAGAGAAAATGCAGTTGTTCAGTGTATTTTTTTTTTCTACAAATTTGCGCTTATTTTTGTAAAAGATCAGATTGAGTGTGTAAGGGCGTATAGACTACAGCTAACAGCCTTTAGAAAGTTCGTAAGCATTTAAATATGAGACAGATGTTGGGTTCGTTTAAATGCAAATTAATACCAGTAAACAACGGACATAAATTAGTTTTAGAAGAGCAGAATGCATGAGGAGTTAAGACGCAAAAGCCTCTGTGTAAGTAAAATTTTCTTCTAAAACTGTCATTTTTTTCAGGCTTCTCTGTTTATGATCAGTTATTTTACTTTAATGGCAAAGAAAAGAACCTATTCGTTGCCATTAGAGTGAAACGACTCAATCTACACACAGGAGCCTGATCAAAATCCTTATTTTAGAAGAAAACTTTAAAGGGCACTTCGAGGCTTTTGCATCTGAACTCTTCACATGTTTATAGACTACACCACAGACTGAAATGCGTGCTTTACCTGTTCATTGTGCATGCTTTATTGTAAATATATATATATATATATATATATATATATATATATATATATATATATATATAGTTATTTTACTTTGTCTTGCCGTGCATTTTTGTCCATTATAGTTCAATTTCAGTGTAATCTAATCTAACTAAAAGGCCATCCCTACATTTTTTCTTTATTCTTATCATCCCCTTTTTTATAACTAGAATTTACATTTATGTTGTAGAAGCTCAGTGCAAGTCCAATTGGCCTTTAGGTCATGTGGGAAAAAACTTTTTATCATTTAATAGCCTGAACATATTTGTTATAGCAGCCTCATACTGTTTCAAGCACCCGACAACAATCAAAAGAAGGTGAAGAAGAGATTCAAAACACCCCTCACTCTTAAAAATAAAGGTTCTTCATTGGCATTGATGGAATCTTTCGAGTGCAAAAAAAAAGGTTCTTTATAATGAAATAAAGTTCTTCAGATTATTAAAAAAAATTCTTCAATCTAATTCAAATTCAAATATATATATTTAAAGAACTGCTGACTGAAATATTCTTTGGAACTAAAGTGGTTCTTTTCTATTGCATTGTTGCAAAAACATCTTTTTTTGTAAGCTTTGTTTAAGAGTATACAGAAAAAAAGGGTAAGTTTTAAGTAAACATGCACCAAAATTTCAGCATTATCGTAAATCCATCCCTAATGTGGCCATCTGTGAGCTTTTTGCTCTCCAAACTCTAGCCGTTTTGTCACACATCTTTCAGTAAGCTGTGTTGTGAATGTTTTCACCCATTAAAAGCACAGTTTACTCCAAAGTGAATGTTTTGTTGTCATTTATGTCAACCCAATCCCATATAATTTTCTTTCTCCCATTAGGCACCAAAATGAGATGTTAGCCAGAATGTCTGAGCTTTTGTTGTCTATAAGAGTGCAAAGTGTTTTAAACTGCCAAACTTCACTGAAATATTTCCATCAAAGAACCATTCTGGGTTTCCTCAAAAAAAACTTTCAGTAAAAGAAACATTTTTTTTCTTCGGCTAAAGAGTATTTTAACAATCTAAAGTACCTTTTTCCACAAAAAGTGGAAAAGTGAAAAGATTCCATTAAGGTTATAAAAAGACTCAAAACCAATAATGAATGTTAATATATAGTAGAATATCAATAACTAAATTCTAAAAATAGCAGCCAATTAAAAGTTTAAGGAAACTTATTTTCTTAATTTGGCAGCCAGCAACAAATTATGTGTTCAGACAAGAATATGAAAGATCCCGGTGCTCTGACAGACCAGTAAAAAGAGACGATGGGAGAAGACAACAGGACCACCTCCACCTGCACATGGACTCTCATCCACCCATCGGGGAGCCCCCATGACCTCATGCCAAATTACGACATCCCCCTGGATTACGAGGTTCCGGTGGACGAGATCCCAGACACGACCCAGGGACGAGCGTTCTTCGTGGCTACAATCGTTATCGCGGTGGTCCTGGTCTGCATCATGCTGGTCTGCGGCGTTGGGAATTGCCTCTTTATAGCCTCATTGGCACGCTACAAAAAACTAAGGAATCTTACCAATTTACTCATCGCCAACTTGGCAATATCAGACTTCCTGGTGGCCACAGTGTGCTGTCCCTTTCTGGTGGATTATTACGTGATCAAGCAGCTGTCATGGGATCACGGGATTGTGCTTTGCGTCTCCATTAACTACCTTAGGACTGTGTCTCTCTACGTGTCCACCAATGCCCTGCTAGCCATCGCGGTGGACAGGTGAGTGTTTGCTTCTCTGAGCTCATGCAGCATACTGTTAAATGTTGTATGGTCGGGATGTGTCTATTAATAATCAAGGTAAATTGGTTTTGATCACAAGGAAACAAGCTCCATTTGTTGCAGCTGCATAACAAAGCCAAAATACACAGAAAAAACATCATTACACATTTAAAGCAACAAAATTAAGAACTAATGAAGTGCATTAAGTTTTAAAAGGTTCCTGTCTTTATGAGACAGGAGTGTCACTTTCTATGAATAGGGCACAAATAGGGTTTGAAAACTTAGTCTTGTTTTAATTTTGAAAGAAATTCAATTCAGCTTGAAATTGACAGTAAAATGAAATCCCTATAAATCAAAGAATTATGAAAAAAATGTCTCAGTTTCCACAAAACTAATTAGCAGCACAACTGTTTTCAACACTGATAATAATCAGCAATGTTTCTTCAGCAGCAAATCAGCATATTAGAGTGATTTCTGAAGGAAACATTAGAAAATCTAACCTCAAACTTCTGAATGATAGTGTGCATAGTATAAATATTATTTCATTTTACTATAATGTAATTATTTTTTGCCTAAATTATGCTGTCATACAGCTATCACGTTATTTAGTTTTTATCTTACGTGTCCCATAGATTACTTTAAAAGTTCCCTTAACTTTTGTAACAGGGTTGTCTAGTTGAGTTAATTTTATGTTGGAGTGGCTTTGCTCTGTAAGTTTGTACCGTATTCATGGAAAGTGCCACATGAAAAGAGAAACTGCTCAGCTTGTGCACTTTTTTTAAAAACCCAAAATCACTTATGCACAAAATCATATTTACGACTTCTAATCTAACAAGTAGGAACTTCTCAGAAGCACACGAAGGCAGGATTAGAGACTTCATTTCAGATTTAGGGACACTAAAAATTGGATTAAGTGTTTTTTGAGGTGCCTGCATGTGAGGAATTGCACGGCGCTTGCATCACGTTTGGCCAATCCCTGAGGCTAAGCTAGCTAATTAGCATGTCAATATTTGAATGGCCAGGGAGAACATGCTGTATTTAGCCTTCAGCAACAGCCTTAGATATCAGCTGACGGGGCATGGCATAAAATTAGCACCTGGCACAGTACATCCAGTAGTCTGAGCACCTCTAAAGATCTTAAAGTGAACCCATTACACATACCTTAAAAAAAAAATAAACTTCTTAATCGATTCTAAAGCACATTTGAGCAAATCATTTCACAGATGTTCACTTTAAAAATAAAATAATACCTAATGAACTGCTTACTTGCTTTCTACTATCACAACTACATTCTAAGACAGCATGCCTTGAAAGTTTAATTTATTGCTACAGATTTTCATATTAGCATATAACTAAGATAACAAATTATACTCTGATAAGCATAAAAACACACTGTATGCAAATATTAGCTAAAATAGTACTAAAATAGACTGAAGTATTTTAATATTTTTCATAATATTTGTATTTATGGATACTTTTTTTTTTTTGTACTGAGCTCATTGCAATGCATTATGGGATTATGTTCTCTATATAATGCAGCATTTGTCCAAAAGAACTGTGGACTTCTACACACTTAAAAATAAAGGTTCTTTATTGCCATTAATGGTTCCATGAAGAACCTTTAACTTCAGTGGAAACTTTCCAGAGCACAAAAACTTCTTTAGTGAAAAAAAGTTATTTAGAAGTTATTTAGGTTTCTTCTATGGCATCGCTGCAAAACCTCCCTTTAGAAACCTTTACTTTTAAGAGTAAATGATGCCTTAAAATGCTCCCTACTTAGGCAGCTGACTAGGTTTTGGAATAGAGCCACTCTTATCTTACAATGCCATTCATGAAATCGTCCAACCTGTTACTCCTGGCATGCTGTTTCCCACGAACCGCCAAGCAGCACATCCGATGCATATTAATAGTAACTTTAATAAAGTAAAAAACTTCCCATGCATCACAGTAACCGCATGTATTTGGGGCAAAAGTACATTCTGTTCACTCCTGCTGATCTAGAACGTTCCCCATTGAGCCAGTAAAGATTGGAGAGGATTCTAATTCAAAAAAACAAACCTATCAAACAACAAAACAAATTAATTTCAAGTAACATGTTGTTATATTATTTAATTAAATTCATATTTACCAGTAATAAAGTTAGAATTATTACCATCAGTGAGACAGATTTCAGCCTATGAGAGAGAACAGGAAGAGCCGTGGGCAAAGATGTACTGTTAATCAAAATGGACAGTGTTTAAATGGGTAGAAATAGTGCTGTATTATTCATTCAGAGAACAAGTGATGGAGGAGCCTGTCATTCACCATGAATGTCAAAAGGTTATGAAATATCTCATTAAGAACGGGAAGCAGTGATCAGATCAGACAGAGAGATCAGAGAGTCAGTGTGTGTTAATAGACTGCTGCCAGACCCGTAATCCTGATTCATTTTCTACTTCTGGACTGTTCCGAGGATTGTTTGATGTTTGATAAATACTAATACAAATCTACCACGAACCGCCCACACACCAAGCACCAGATGCATTCCAAATGCTCACAGTTTCCTAAAGAAGATTCAAACCCAGACCCAGTCCAAATGCTACAACTCAGAATTTAAGAATTTGCTACAGAAGTTTGAATTGGAATTAAAGGAAGTGGAATTTTTACTATTTACTGTACTGTTGTATGAAATCACATCTAAACTCATGATATTTGGGACAAAATCAGCGGGGGCAGGCCAGTGCGTTAACTGCGTTAAAATATTTCAATTGCGTTATTTTTCATAACTAATTAATTAAGTTAATGCATTAAACTGACAGCCCTTGTGTGTGTGTGTGTGTGTGTGTGTGTGTGTGTATATATGAATTCAATTTTATTCTGTTCCACTTACAATGCAAGCAGATGCCATAAGAAATCAAAACACGCAAAAGACTTAAAACATTAAAACATATATACAAACTGCATAAAATATAAACACTTGTTTGCAGAGATATGAGTGGATTTCATCTTGCTGCAAGATGAAAGAGTCATACTATAAACAGGTTAAAAAAAAATAAATCAGGATTTTTTCCCACTGCAGTAATGCAAAATACATCTGTCTTGGTACAGTATGTAACGTTAATTTTCAAGTAGATTTACCTTGTTTTATTTTTATTTTTATTTTTTTAATCTGATGTGGCAACACGTTTCCCTTTAAAGTCTGCGTGAAGCGGAAGTTGCTACGTATTTCCAAATTAAACAGCGCAACACAACAAATCCCCGACAGTAAACTGCTGCCTCGTTCTTTTTATGATGTACTGACACAAAGTTCAAATGATTTGCAAGGGTCGCTTTGTCACGTCCAGTGTAGACAGACTTTTGCGGTTGCAGTGCAGTTGTCGTGTCCAGTGTAAACAGTGTAACTCACAGCAATTTAACGATTGGAGGGGCATGGTTAAGGATGTTTTTGCCATAGCCATCAAACTGACGTCATCAGAGAAGGAATCCCTCTCCAGAACAGAAGTAAATAATCAGATTTTGATTAAAGATTACTAAAACAAAAAAAAATTATCAGTGGATTAACTCAGATCAATTATTCAATATTTATATTGTAAATTTTGGAAATGTAAATGTAATTTATTTTGTGACAATTAACTCAGCTGTTTTTATTTTTTTTACAACAATTATATGTAATGAGCAGTTTTCATTGTTTCTATGTTCAACAGGTACATGGCTATCGTTCATCCCCTGAAGCCCCGTATGAAGTATGAGACAGCGTACTGGATTATTTTCGGAGTTTGGATAATCCCAGTCCTCATTGCGGTACCGTCGGCCTACTTCGCTACAGAGCACGAATACCCGCACAGCTCACTGGGCCACGACAAAAAGATCTTCTGCGCCCAAATCTGGTCTGCAGACCAGCAGCTCATGTATCGCTCCTACTTCCTCTTCATCTTCATCGTGGAGTTCCTGGGGCCCGTGGTCACCATGTCAGTCTGTTACGCGCAGATCTCCAGGGAGCTGTGGTTCAAGAATGTCCCGGGATTTCCGACGAAGCAGCTGCGTAAACGGCTACAACAGCGGCGCAGGACGGTGGTGGCACTGATCGCAGTTCTGGCAGCATACGTTATGTGCTGGGCACCATATTATAGTTTCACACTGCTGCGTGACTTCTACCCGGCGCTGATCACACGTGGCCGTAACTCACTGGTAATTTTCTACATCATCGACTGCATCGCTATGAGCAACGGGGTCATTAACACTCTGTGTTTTGTCAGCGTTAGGAATAATGCCACAAAGTGCTTTAGAGCCGCCAAAATTGCTAACTGGTGCTCGCTAACGAGAGTGATCGTTGGAAAGATGGCGGAAGATGACATTAGGACTTCATCCTTGCGAGTGACAGAGGATGTGGAATGTACACGAATAAAGAGAAATGATGGAGAAATAAACTAAAAGGTGATACAAGGCTTCAACAATGCCATCATGGGGGTCAAGAAATGTCCATAAATCTGGAAGGAGCCACAGAGACATGAAAACGTTATTTACGGGAACAAATAAATTAAGAAGGACTTGTTTTGGAAGCCAAAAAAACATGATAGACCAGTGATATGGTTCGGCCAAGAGTTGTGATATGAAAAATTGATTAGAGACTGGCTTGTGTGAATGCTCCCAGATTAATATATTAAAGGGGTCATATGATGTTGCTAAAAAGAACATTTATTTTGTGTATTTGGTGTAATGAAATGTGTTTAGGTGGTTTAAGGTTCAAAAAACATTATTTTCCACATACTGTACATTATTGTTTCTCCTCTATGCCCCGCCTTCTGAAACAGGTTGATTTTTACAAAGCTTATCGGTCTGAAAAGCGAGCTGTGCTGTGATTGGCCAGCTATTCAGCGTGTTGTGACTGGCCGAATGCATCAAGCGTGTGACGGAAATGATACACCCCTTAACTTATTGTGATGTCCTGTCTGGCAAGAGCAACGAGACATAAACATAAAAAACATTATAAACCTGATATAAATATGATTTATAGTCGTGTTTTCTTTTGGAAGGCAAAAACAAAGTAGTTTCGCTTTCTCAATGAAACAGCGTCACACACCGCGGCCTTGAGTGAGCAGAGGCGGGGGCGGGCTTGAGAACGGAGCGGCCGGTGGATTCGACGAAGGAGCTTGCGGCAACCACACGTGATGACCCCAGGCTGGAAAGCCGATCGGGCGATCCACAGTACAAAGCTGATGTATTTCCTCAGCGACCAGCACAGATCAGCTCCAGGCATGACGAAGCGGATATCGTCCTCTTTTGGAAGGCCAAACAAAGTAGTTTTGCTTTCACAGTGAAACACACAGCGTCTATACGACATGGCGGCGGCAACAGCAATACTACAACGAGAATAAAAGGAACGCCTTCTATCTTTGCGTGAACAGCAGGGCGGTGTTATGCAAATCTTCCCACGTACTGACGTAGAGACGTGGGGGCGTGTTAGAACGAGCCGTTTCAGGGAGATGTGGACAAGTCTCAACTTTTATAAAGAATATCTCTTTGGATTTGAGACTTTAGTCTTTGCAACTTCACAGATCTTCTTTATTCACCAAGAGCTTGTAACACTCCAAAGAGAAAGGAAAAATTTAAATCTCATTATATGACACCTTTAATGTTAAATCCACTACAGGATTAATTTCCCAATTCATTAGGAAAAACATTGCCTCAAAGACCCCCTGACGTCAACATGCATTTTCAGTGATCAGTGTAGATTTGCTGAAGGTGACAGAGCAGAAATGATGTTGCTGATCGAATCCCTGACTTAACTGATTTTAATAAAAGTGCCAGACAAAATGTTCAGTTTGTAAGTCCTATTCAGACTATAATGTTTAAAAAAAATGGCTTTACTTGCATTTTTGCAAAAAAAATGTTGCAGTTTCCAGCTGAAATGGAAACTATTGTCAGTGAAATGCAAACTTTTATTGCTTTTCACACAAATCATAGGAGCAAATTATCAGTTAATAAAGAGTTTTTGTGCAGTTCCTTGCACAACATATGTTATGACCTCAAAACACTTTTACTGTAGTGCATGACTTGTAAACTAAATACATTTTGATGTTTGAATCACATAACGAGCTCCATATACATGGCTTTTCTGATGTAGTAAACTTGCTCGCTAGCGCACCTGGTACAGCATTGCATTTGCCATGTGTCGCACTCAGGTAAAAGACTATTCACAATAAAAGAGCTAAAACACTAATAGAACTAAACTGAAATGACATGGTTTCCTTAGCAAATGCATTTTTATCTCGTATGCTTTTGTTAACACTATCATTTAAGTTTAGAATATAGGGTTTAGTGTACATTATTTCGTAACCTTTTAATGCCACCAAGTTCATTTAATTTCTGAACTGCCACAATTTAAGGAACAGCATTGACAGATTCACATTTGTTGTAGATCAAACTCAACCCATTATTAGCACCTCTTACTGGATCACTTTGAATGTTTCACAAAAAGTGCAAGAACCAATGTAATCATTTTGCAGAAATTAATGCCACATGTATGTTTTTCCAATGAGCCTGGGTTACTAATGTTAGTGCCCATTCATATCATGTCACTTGGCTGTTCAACAGCAAACTTTAAATAAAGCATTTGTAACACAAATGAACAGTTTGCAGTTATCAAAAATGTTTTTTATTATCCTTCCTTTTTCTTTCAGTACACCCAAAACATTGAAGGGTGAGGTTGAAAATTCAAGCATTTTTTTTTATTAAGTGCCACAAGTTCTAATAACATTACCAAATTAAAAAAACTTTCACATTTTATATTATCTTTAACAAACATACAACTGACTATTTAACATACAATTTTCTAATTATTCTTTGTTTAATTGCATTTTTCTAATATGTTAAATTTCATCATATTTTTAAAATTGACCCAAAACAAAAACTCTGTAACTATATTGAATGACTGTCACATCTGGAAAAACAGTCTGGATGCAACACCTACCAAGTTAAGCCTACAATAAAATCTGCCTACTGGGTTTTCACTTGACCTGAGGAACATTTGACAAAAAACATTGAAGGGTAAATCAGAGGTTCATTTAAAAACTGCAATTGTTATTACTCTGGGATCTTAAAAAATGAATATAAAAGGAGGAAGTTCATCTTCCTTGTATTCAATCTATAAGCACACTAAAAGATGCAGTTCTGTGCCAAATCGCTAAAATTATTTTTTCCGTACAATGGCGTCAAAAGTTTAATGAACTGCTTGATGAACGACTTTCCATGTGAGGGGACCATGGGTCCTGAAAAACACATTGTTCTGTTCTTGTTTAACTGCCTACGTAGGCTGCATTTTAAGATACTATGTTACCTCCAAGCTCTATAAAAAATGAATTCAAGATGGTGGGTGAGGAGGGAAAAATATCAATCACTGACTAATTAAAATCAACTATAACTATGGACTATTTTACCCAATATTTTTGGTGATAATGCCAAACTCTTTGGAAATCAAAGTCAATTAGCATTATAAATATCAATAAACAAAATTAATTTAGGTAAAAAAAAAAAAAAAATGTTTTATGAATTAATACTGCTTGATGAACGTGAGACAGATTATAATTTTTTTATTGTTGCCGGCAAACTTCAATATGAAGTTTCAACTCAAATATGGCAGCATTTTTTTTTTTTTCACACTTTTACAAACTGAACATTGACTTATGAGATTAGAACTGAAATAGTGTTAATATGCTGGAGATTTGATACTAAAATAAGTTGAACCTTTATAATATACTGACAACCACATTTAAAATACTTAAGAAAAATCACACACGATGAATTCTAAGAATGCAATTTATAGTTTTTCACTATAATATTTATATAAGGTTTATATATAGTAGATTTATTGTATTTTTTCCCTGTGTAGTGTAAGGGAACCATTGACCAGTTAACAGGTGTTAATTTATTTTAATTAATTTTACAGTAGCACTCTCAGAAATAAAGGTACAAAAGCTGTCTCTGGGCCATCTTTTTCCAAAAGGTACCATAATGTACTTTTTGAGCTACTAATATGTATACACTTTAGAAAATAATATGCACCTAAAGGTACTTAAGTTGCTTTTTTGTACCTTTTTTTCTGGAATTGTGAAGTTTTTCACCATTAAAATTAAGGTAATTTTGTTGGCACAGCATAGCCTTGTGGGCAGCGTGTTGACAGACAACACCATTGCGCTACGAGCGTCCTTAGAAAAAGGGACCTTTCCCACCTCCCTCTCTCTCTCACTTCGCTTCCTGTCATGTCTGATCTGTCCTATCATAATAAACGCAAAAATGCCAAAAATAAAACTTTTTTAAAAATTTAAGGTAATTTTTACAGTCCATGAGATTCAGTTTCATTTAGGATGCTGTCTGAAGACAGCTGTATATGTAGCTGTTTTCTCATTCATGAAACAAAGAGAACAAATTTTCAGATGTTTTCAAAAGCATTTATTCATAATTGCTACATCCATTTAATGCATTAGATGCAGATTTGTAGAATGAGGTTTAAAAAGTCTCCGTTTGGTCGATCTACACCTGAAACGCAACCCCGTCTGCAGCTCCCTTTTCCGGGGGGGGGGGGGGGTCTCCCTTTTCGAGGGTTGAGAATGCAAAAGTAGTTGTAAACAACAGGTTGTAACCATGGCAAAGGTTATGTGTTTTAAAACTAAAATGCACTAGTGCAAACGTAGCCTCAGTCTGAGTTCACAGATGGAGAGGAGTCTGTCCGTCACAGAGTAGCAGCGCTTAAAAATTTTGCTTTTGTGGAAATAGTTTTATGAATTGTCAGTATTTGTATCTATCTAGTGTAAAATAAAAAATTCCCCTACTTTCTCTCTTTTCTATGCGAGTCATAAAATTAATTTGTAAGTATCATATTTGGCAGTTGGCATTAGAAGTTATAGCCTATTTAAAAAAAATTTTAAATATTACATTACATTACATATAAATACCTTTTTCAAAGCTGCTGTATATAAAAACACACAGGGTGGCTGAATTTGCATGCTTAGAGGAGCTGAAGCTTAGCATTCATTACTTTCTCGCAAATTAATAGTCTTTTTTTAGCACCCTCTCTGAAACTATTAAGCCCCCCTTAGCACCCCAACTAAACATTCTGGAGCCGCCCAAAATTTTTTCTAAACTATTGTTATATACAACACAACTAACTCTCAAGTTTAGAACAGTTTTAGGGCACTTATGAAATCATTAAAATAAACTCTTTTTGTGTGCTGCATATCTCAAACTTAACTCTTTTATGGTTTAAATGGGGTTTCTGGATGTTCTAGGTTCAACTTCTAAAGGTATTTATGTGTGGCTTAAACTGTGAACAGTCACATGCATCACCCAACGCTCTTCATCCAAGATAAACCATTGGGCCAAAGAAAGACCCCCAGTCAGCCAGTTTTTTTTTTTTTTTTTTTTTTTTTTAAAGGGTCGTGTTGTTAAACACAATATTAAATGTCCTATTGTCTAAATCAGGGGATCTCTGGCTTTACTTCAGGATTACTCTACATTTGACCCATTATGCAACTCAGCACAGCACCAAAATTAATCTTGTACAAAAAAATTAACCTAATTTGAAAAAATAAATAAAATCCTTAAAATAAACACCACAATATATTAAAACTATGATGAGTATTTTCCTTACCTTTAAAAATTAGAAAACAATTATTTTGCTATTCCAACTACATTGGCTATATTTTTTATTTGCCATTTACCATTTTTATTTTTCCCTTTAATTGTCTGTGACCCAATTTCATGTTTTAAATTAATGGGGGTAAAAAAATAACACTTTTTGGACTCACTTTTGAGTGTACACTGCAGATGAATATGCTTATACTCAAAACACAATTTTCCATCTCACTGCACAACACAAGATTATGAGTAAATTGTGGAACAGCATGTGGAAACAAATGGTTCTGAACAGTGTTTTATCTTTGGTTTTGAGGGTGGACACACGGCTGGTCTGTGTTCATTTTCTCTCCTGTCCAGACAAATAGTGCGTCTGCAGGGATTAAGGTTAATCCAAAAAAGCCACGACTTTGTAAATGCTACTACAATGAAAAAGCACTGAAAATAGGCAAGCCAGTATTGGTAACATGATGTCATTAAATATCCCTTATATGACAGATGGGAGGTCAGGAATGAGCCTGTGTTGGTAACATGTTGTCATTTCACGTCTCTTAGAGACCAGCTTTAAATCCTGTAGAGTAGCTGGGTGAAACTCAGGATGGGTTTGATTTAATCTGTGTGATTCTCTGATTCAGTGTAGTCAGGCCACTAATGGCAAGCATAAGAGTATTTTATAAACACAAAAAAAATTAATACTGCTTGATGAACGTGAGACAGATTATAAAGCCAAAACAATGGTGCATATCAACTTGTTCTCTTGAGAGAAAAAGGAATATTAAAGAGTATTTTGGAACTACAAATAATATCAAAATAATTCAACCATCCATTAAAAAATTAATTATTTGCATGTGTTGGAATGAAAGAAATGATTCCAGAAAAACTCAACGTCTGGTTCATTTCAGCATTTTCCCCCATTACCTGCAACTCCTCATCTTTTTGGAACATAATATATTTTTTGCTAAACCATTTATATCAGTAATAAACAATGCTCACACATGAGTCATACAAAACAGTGTGTAAAAAATGCACAGGAGACTTGATTACTCCACCCCTACCTTCTGAAAGCAAACTTAATGTCAAAACATATCCTAATGAAAGAAATGATTCCAGAAAAACTCAACGTCTGGTTCATTTCATGAGCAAGTACAACTGAAAAGTAACTGTTGTAACATATCCTCCCTCACACAGTGTTTATTAATCTCAGATAGCAGAAAGTATCTTCTCTCCTCCGCCAAATAAAAAGAATGGGAAATATTGCCATGGACACAGTTGGGAGGGCAACTGGCACTGATTGCCAGGACCATCGCCCTGAGAAAGAATCTCAATTCAAGTCAGACCGAGCTCCTTTAGATACTCCTTTGATGGATTAACAGCCTGATGTTCAAACCTCCACGAGCGCAGCAGCTGATGAAGCAATACAGAGCATCGAGACTCAGACAAGCTCATTTCAGACAAGCCAACTAGTTGATCTAGACTATTTCGTAATTGGTGTTTTTTAGCTTGAATGTTTTTAAAAGTTTTTAAAGCTGTCCCGTTACATTCTGTTCTCGCTGTTTTTGAACTCAAGACGTTTTATGTGAAACCAGAAAAAAAGTTAACTTCCACAAAAAAAAAAACTTGATAATTCAATCACCCCCACTTCAAGAACAAAAACATCTCTACAATCTCAATCCCCAAAATTAAATAAAACATGTTCATGAAAACTTTCTTCAGCCGAAAAGTAATTAAGGTTTTTGAGGAAAACTTTCCAGGATTTTTCTCCATATAGTGGAATTCAACTGTGGCCAATGGGTTGAAGTTTCAATGCAGCTTCAAAGGGCTCTACACGATCCCAGCCGAGGAATAAGGGTCTTATCTAGTGAAACATCATTTTCTAAGAAAAATACAAATTTATATACTTTTTAACCACAAATACTCATCTTACAATTTGGACCTTCAACCCACTGGCCACTGTTCAAGTCCACTATATAGTGAAAAATCCTGGAATGTTTTCCTCAAAAACCTTAACATCTTTTCGACCGAAGAAACAAAAAAAAAACAGTAAAAAAACCAATAGGAAGGAAGAACTGATCCAGGATAGATCATGGGCCCTGATTGACCTAAGAAAGGGGGCCAAAAAAGAAACAGGATCAAGCCCAAGAGATTGAGGATAAGGAAACTGCATCACGTGCATATGCTGACCTTGGCTGTGAAACAGATTTGTAGGCGATATAAGAAAGACTGGTGGGAGAAGAAATGCAAAGAAGTCCAGATGGCTGTGGATCGGAATGATACCTGCACTTTGTACTGAATCACTAAAGACCTAACTGGAGCCTGGAGGAATTCCTCCATTCCAATCAAAGACAAGAATGGAAAGTCCGAGAAGAACAGGCTGGCTTCAGTAAACGAAGATCATGTAGGGAGCAAATATTCGCTTTAGGTAACATCACCAAACAAAGCGTGAAGTATTAGCATCCACTTTCCATCATTTTTATCGATTTCAGGAAAGCCTTAGATAGTGTCCATCATGAATCTTTATGGAATAATTTACAACTGTATGGCGTGCCAAAGCAATTCCAGCTGCTGTGTCAGGACAGATACAGGCCACACTGACTTTTTTTGTCATTGAGACTGGTGTCAGACAAGGATGCATTCCAATTTATGGTGGCCCTTGATTTTGTTATGAGGAAGGCTATGGCAAGGCCAAATGCAGGCATTGATTGGGATGGACAGAACTGCCTCATCTCGATTATGCCAATGATATTGCTCTTCTTGCTGAAAATGGTTACCATTTACAAGAAATAACATCACATTTACATAAAGAAGCAGCGAAGGTCGGATTACGCATTAGTGTTGAAAAGTCCAAAGTCATGCATACTGATGCTCAAGCTGACATGCCAAGAATTAAGATTGATGGATGCAAAAATTAAAGAAGTAGATAGGGTTACATACCTTGGCAGCACTATTGGACGAGATTGAGATCAACCTCAAATGCCGTATAGGCAAGGCATCAACAGTCTTTCAACAAATGTGCAAAATCTGGTCATCTATATCGATCTCACTTAACATTACGTCACGTAACTCAATCATGAGTCAAATCTCCTGTGTGGCACATAGAATCGCTGCCAACACAGAGCGTTCCAAATCAATCGCTCACGAGGGTCCATTTGACACACTGTGCACAAATACATGAACAAAGAATTCTGATTCAACCTCAATTTTGGGCATTGATGCTTAATCTTACAAAAGAGAAACAATGCTTTCCATCAACAACCAAGTCCAAGAATGATCTTCAAACAACAGACAAAAGTACAAAATACTGAACAGGACAAAAGTCACAATGGCTACATCTTGGTGCTTTGTATGATGAATAAATCCTGACTTAGCATTCTTAATCTGCTTACATCAGCTGTTCCTCTTCTAACCATTTTGGACTAAATCATGAACCATTTTGGACAAAATCAGTGTGAGGGCGCATATCAGCTGCAAAGGTGGCGCTCGCGAGCACCCTTCTGAAAGCTAAAATGACAATGGGACACTCTACGGTCTCGTGGACTTAAGGGACACGCACATGCGGTGGCCATTGTAAGTCCGCAAGACCGAAAGTGCACAAGAAATGTTCCATTTGGGACAGGGCCAATGTTTATTCAATACGTCCCGTGCTCTTTACCTACAGAGAGCTATTTGAGTGATGCACAGAGTTACTCCCCAAGTAGTGTTCCAAAACGCTCATTTAGGGTTCTATTTCAGTTAGGATGCAAAACTCATAAAGCAGCAATGTTATACTTTTACCTTTGCTGTTGCTCTTTAAATGTCACTGGCAGACAAATTATGATGAAAGTAAAATGTATAAATGCCCAATGTATTGTAATTATAGCAATTAAAAAGCATTAAAAAACAATCAAGACCCAGCGGTGTTTATAATAGTGTTTATTTTTCCTATGACTCTAAACCCTGGACCAAACAAAAAACAGAAGACAAAAAAACAAAAATTAAAAAAAAACTAACCAAATCACCATAAAAGAGACTTAGAAAATAGCAAAATCATCAAAAAAAGAGAGACTTAAAAAGAGAAGTAGCAGCTTTTACAAACACACAGACGGGATAATAGAAAAGTTTAAAAATAGCTGGCTCTAAAAACAAACAAGCATTAGATTGTGAAGAAAGTAAGATTTTATATATATATAGTATGTGTATGTATATGCATATGTACACACACACAAACTTATCTTAAAAGTGAAGGTAAAAGGTCATGAAAATTTTAAACTAAAAACACAACAAACTAAAAAAACCCCCCCCTCAAAACTAAAGATTTTTCATAGTTGTTGTGAGATTAGAGTCAACAAAAACTAACCATAAAAAACACCCTAAACTAATGTCACTTCTTCCTCCTGATGAATGCTTTTGCTTCTTTCTGCAGACGTTTAACGTCCTCTTTGCCACTGTCGTCTGATTCGGGCACATAGTCCGAGTCTTCATCCACCTCCTCCTCCTCCTCGCTCTCATCATTAATAAAACTGTTTTCATAGTGATCATCATCCTCACCCTCATCATCAGCAGCAGCAGTCTTGGCTGGACAAAACAAAACAGCATAAAATGTGCTTTGAATAAAAGATTCTAGACCCAGTTTACCTCTGTATTTCGCACTGACCCCTTGTGATCACCCAAGACAGTATAAATAAGGCTTAAGAAGAAACATCTTGCTCAGTTGCGTGGTAACAAGCTTAAATTTTTAAGATCTTCAGAGGATGATAAAGCTTCTTGAACAGCTGTGAGCATCTGTGGTCTCAGGCCTGGTTTATGTGGCATTCGGCACGCACTACACTGTTTTCAGGAGGAAAATAACCAAAATGGTTATGACTTCATGAAGCATTAAATGCAAATCACTTATCAGTGAAACCACTGATGATTGCTAACAATCAAACGTCACAAAAGCTAAGATAAAAATCTTATAATGTTTATTTTGATCGATGCTGATGTCCATGTGCAGTCTGTTCCTCCCCAGTTTCCATGCAGCATGTTTTCAATTAGTTTAAGAAGAGTTTAACTGTGTCAAATGTGACTAGGGCCCAGAGGAGCCTCAGGTTACTCACCAAACATTACACTCATTCAGTCCAAAGGTAAATGATTCAGAATCTGGCATCATTGTTGCGCACAGATTTGCGGGCATTAAATATGCATGAGTTAGATTAATAAACAGATTGTTTATTCTTCATCTCAGAACATCAAAGTTATTCCATCACTTTCAAAGCTCTTTATACAAATTGAGATGCGATTGGTAAGCGATGACCATTGCGACAAACCTAGTCATTTTAACTCAAAGCTATATATAAAAAGCTTATATTGAAGGCAGTCTGCCAAGACAACAGATTGTGGAATGTGCCACTCAATGATGTAATAGTGGGGCAAAACACCGCCTCTGCAGAAGATGATCAATGCCTGCTTCTACATCGCTGCTTGTTTAGCCCCGCCCATTGATTCTACATCGCTGCTTGTTTAGCCCCGCCCATTGATTCTACATCGCTGCTTGTTTAGCCCCGCCCATTGATTCTACATCACTGCCTGTTTAGCCCCGCCCACAGATTCACATCGCTACCTGTTTAGCCCCTCCCACTGATTCTACATCACTGCCTGTTTAGCCACGCCCACTGATTCTACATCGCTGCCTGTTTAGCCCACAGATTCACACATACGTCGCTGCTTGTTTAGCCCCGCCCATTGATTCTACGTCGCTGCTTGTTTAGCCCGCCCATTGATTCTACGTCGCTGCTTGTTTAGCCCCGCCCATTGATTCTACGTCGCTGCTTATTAGCCCCACCCATTGATTCTACGTCGCTGCTTGTTTAGCCCCGCCCATTGATTCTACGTCGCTGCTTGTTTAGCCCCGCCCATTGATTCTACGTCGCTGCTTGTTTAGCCCCGCCCATTGATTCTACGTCGCTGCTTGTTTAGCCCCGCCCATTGATTCTACGTCGCTGCTTGTTTAGCCCCACCCATGATTCTACGTCGCTGCTTGTTTAGCCCAGCCCATTGATTCTACATCGCTGCTTGTTTAGCCCCGCCCATTGATTCTACATCACTGCCTGTTTAGCCCCGCCCACAGATTCACATACGTAGTTGGTAAATAATAACGAGAAAGGCAAATGCAGGTCTATGCAGAAACCAAATGATAAAGATCCGAAGACAAGACGCTGTGCGGTGCCATGTTGTGGGAAAAAAGTCTTTGCATAGCCTTCCTTCTGACCCAAACATTAGAAAAGAGTAGATGAACTTTATTTTTAATGAGGCTGCAAATCACGTCATTAAGAACTCAGTCCTTTCTTCACTTCATTTTACTGTGGATTCAGGCACAATTCGACGTGGGATTTTCAGAAAGACTGAAACTAAAAGACGATGCTGTGCTGACTATATTAGATCCGACAGTAACTGTTTTTATTACGTGATCACTATTGCTTTGTCTGTTATTACAGATCGTTAGATATGTACTGAGTATTTATGCATTTTAAACTAAATCACAGCAGTGAAGGATGTACTGTCAAACAGACAAGTGTTAGCCAATCACAGCAGTGGGTGTTTACAGTGGAGTCTACAATCGGCCACATCTATTCAAACAGAGTGTTCTGATGAGATGGGCTAAAAACAGAACAGAAAATAGCCTATTACTTATAAATTATGATGTTTTTGAAGTAAAACTCTTGATAACATTATAAGTGGACCTCAGGGAACAGTACCAAATAATAAAAGGCAGTTCATGACCCCTTTACGAAATGCTGATTCCATTTTGTTGTAGATTACGTAATAGAGTTGATTGACTTCACACTATTTCAAATAACTGTTTTAACTTAATTTGTTGTACAATACCAAATAAATTTTATAAACTAAACACAAATTCAAACAAAAAATTAAAATTAAGTCATTAATTACTAAGACCTTTGTTCATCTTGGGACACAAATTCACCTCATGTCATTCCAAACCTGTAAGACCTTCGTTCATCTTGGGTATCATTGATCTTTTCCCGAGTGCTCTATGACCCTCCGTAGACAGCAAGGATCCTTACATGATCAAGGCTCAGAAATGTATCATTGATCTTTTGGCAACTGACCTTTCAGTTTTTAAAGAAGTATTTTTTTTTAGATTTAAAGCACTCCATTATCAAGTGCCTGATGTCTGGTCATTTGAGATGTTAAACCTTCTAAAACATTTCGAAGTAGAGATTTATGTGTCTAATTCAAGAGCCTCACTCAGCTTTCGTGGTTTCCACCACACAATTAACTTCTGATGAAAACCTAAATGCAGAAAAAAACCTGTATAATTCTGATAGTAGTCCAGAAGATGAAGTATGTGGAAAATTATGCATTTTTTGAACCTTAAACCGCATAAACACATTTCATTACAGTAAAATAATGCTCCTAATTAAAAAATCAACATTACCACCAAAAACAAAAGCTTAAGTACTGACACAAAGTATTAGTATTATTACACGTTTTATAGATAAGTACACACATATTGAAAATTCACATGTAAAAATACTCACGTGGTGATTTAGTGTGTTTGTAATCTTTCTTGTGAAGTAGATTCTTTCTGAAATATTGAAGAACTCTAGAGATAAAAATAAACTAAAAAAAAACTCAATAAATACACTTAATCTAATAGACTTTTCACTTAAGGCAAGACAGTTGGGTTTTGTTTTTGTTTTAATTGGGTTATTTTGGATACTTAAAATATCTTCTGTCAGACTAGTGGAAAGAAAATATTCAAAATACACAAGTGATAAATCCCCTCTGAAAAAGCCTTTATGTCAACAAAATCAAACAAGAATTTCGAACCCGGCTTTATCCAAAATTAATAAATATTTAATTAAAAAATACCCAAATTACACAAACAAAATTTGCACTACGATTAATGTAGTGGGGAAAGTATGGTGATATCAGTTAGTTACATTTTTTACTCTATTAAACTGTGGTGTCTTGCCTTCATTTTTTATATATAAATTATACTGAGCAGGAAGTTTTGCTTACAGAGTTTCTTATAATGATGTGTAAAAGTGGATTCTCAATTTAAACTTTGATTATATATAAATTATACTGAGCAGGAAGTTTTGAGTTCTGATAGTGACAGTTTTCATAGTACAGTTTTCATAGGATTCTCAATTTAAACTTTGATTACGTACACTAAATATGCATTTAAATTAAGTATTGTGGTGTGGTTGAACTCATTTGTCATCACCTGTAGCAGTGGGTACCATACGGACACTCAGGCCTGTCATCGTCAGCATCCTCTGCCTCCTCTTCCTCATAGTCGCTGTCTCCAGGGTGACTGCACTCCTGAAAGTGGACTGGATTTTTCCTGGCGTGAGGAAAAACACAATTGCCGAATGAACCGCAATGCACGCTGAAACACAATAAGGCAAATTAATTCAATCACAAGCATTCATGCAACTTAATTACACTGACAGCTAATCTAGGTGGAAATTAAAGTACTATTCAGCAGCATTTCCGCTGCTCATTTCAGCTTGTCGTTATCATTCTGTGACCCATCATAAAGCAATATTTAAATTAAACTGGCAGCAGAACGAAACTTTGAAAAAGTGCTTCATAAATCACAACTGATGTCAGTTAGAGTCACTTTTTAAAGTGCATGTAGCTTCTTTATGGCTGTGTCTAAAGGACAGTTTGGAAGGGAAAAAACAAAAAAAGATTCAGGGTATGCGAGTCCCAACGGAAAACTGAACCGGGCACAAATGCAAACAGTTTACAACCGCATGTCACGCTTCACCGCTGCGTTTGGGCCAGTGCCCTCCAGCTAAAATACCATCAGAGAATTAAACGTTAGGGAAAACATGTGCGTATGTCTTTGAAATAACTCGCAAGCTATTTCTCAGAGAAGCTTTTGCTTGGGATGGTTTCATTCTTAATCCTCTTTTAGCATCTTATCTTGAGATAATATGAGAATATCCAGCAAACTAATTAGCAGTGTTGATCTTCAAGAAATATTTCCAGTTATGTTTATGCCACTATACTGTCTTGAATAGTAATATTCGTAATGTCTAAACATTGACTTGTCAAAGCAGCAAAGTTTAAAAAGCAACAGTTCGCTCAAGGTTATTCAGTTTTGCGGTGCAGTACCTGTAGCAGGAGCTGCCGTAAGGACATGGTGCCCGTCGCTGTTTTTTCACCTTACTGGTGCTTGTTTTGCTCTCCGTGACCTTTGACCTCTGCTGGCGTCCCTGGCTGACCTGAGAATCACTGGCATCTTCTTCTTGTGTCTTTGAGTGTTCAGCGTGAGCTCCTTGTCTGACCTCGGCTCCCCTGCCACCTCCTCTTCTCTCCCCATCATCACACTCCATCAAACCGTTGCTGTTCTCTTCATCCGGGACTGATCCGACTCTACTGCTCTTGAGAGCGGTTGCATCATCCTGTCAGGATATCCATGCACACAGTACATACATTTCAGTGCAACACAATGCAGGTATTAGCTGTATTCTGGTAATCATATCTAACAGGTTTTACAAATAAAATATACTATTAAAAGGAAGACTAATGAACAAATGTTTAAAATAAAATAACAAAAAAAAAAATTAAAGTAAAAAAAAAATAAAAAATAAACATTATTATTACAATTCAATAAAAATAAAAAATGACAATATAACACCAGAGTGACAAAAATAAAAAAAAAAATATATAAATAAATAATATAAAATAATATACTACAAAATTTACTTATTCACAAAAAAATAAAAAAATAAAACAAAATAAATAATATATATTTTTATACTGCCAATTTTACAAAATGACAGCAACAGCAAAGTATAAAAGTCAATAGATAAATAGTACAATTTATTAATGATAATTAAATATATTAATTATAATTAATTATTAAACATAATAATTACAATTAACAAAATATATTAATTATTATTATCATTATTATGTTTATAATAATAATTATTATTATTATTATTTTTATTATTATCATTAACGTACCATTTATAATTATAATTATTATTAACATTATCATCATCATTACATTTTAAGTTGGCTTGAAAAAGCCAACTTGATATTGCTGTCATTTTATAAAATTGTATAATTATATTAAACAGTGCATACATCAAATAAATCACAAATTTAAAAAGTTAATAATAAAAAAATTATATATCAATGATATTATTTATACATATTTATAAAATAAAACAAAATACACAGTAATAAACAAGGGTCAGTAATCCCATATTGTGTAAAAGAGCTCATTTACCTGAGGCCCAGACTCATCTTCAGAGTCACTCTTCAGTCCCTTTGCTTTCCTTTCGGGCATCTCTTCCTCCACCTCCTCTTCCTCAGATGACACCTGTGTGGCACGAGCCCGTTTGGGTCCAGTTGCCCTCTTGGATGTAGCTCCTTGTTTGGGTTTTGCATCACCCCCCATCACCCACCAGCTCCAAAATACCCAAAAAAAACAATAAAAAAGAACCTTTAATGACCTGTAATGTCAATACTTGCAAGTTTTTGGTCACTACATAATTCAATACAAACAAAAAGTATTAATAAAGAGTGAAAAGTACAGGAAAAAAAATTCTTAAAATCGTGGTCTCCTGATGCAGTATGAACTCTATGATCTGTAGGACCACAACTGAGTGAAAAACACCTGAGAGGGGCTCCAGATGGACCTGTAGCACTGAGAAGGTCAGAGATTAGAGGTGACATGGATGTTTTGCAGACAGAGAGAACAGTGCAGCTAATGTATGACTCATGAGTCAGTGTCTCCAAACATCTGTCCATCACGGTAAGTGAGTGCTGAGGAAACAGAGTCTGATGAAGAGTACGTGCTGTGCACTGAGCATGAAGTGCAAACAACAACTATCTATCCAATAAAAAATGACTGTTGCAGGTGCAAAAAAAGAGCTCTCCGGCTCTGCTGATAAGGGCTTGAAAGTCTTCCCACACGCTCACTCGCACACTAAAGCACCCGTAACCCGTTTTAACTGCAGTTTCAGTCTCAGACATACTTGCGCTCAGAAACACAAGACAGAAAAATTCACGTGATGTTTTGAAACAGTGTCCTACTGATGAACAAAGCTATACTTACAGACTCTGTGGGGGAAAAAACTACAATAGATTCAGATTTTTTAAGAGGGGTTACAGAAATCAATACTATTATTCAGCAAGGATGCATTAAGTGACAAAAGGCATTTATAATGTTACAAAAAAAAATTATTTTGAATATTACATTCTTTGAACTTTCTATAAATATGAAAACTTATACTTTTATAATTATATTTAAATAAACAAATACTTTATATAAACTAATAAAAAAAACGTAGATCAAGCTTTACTCTCCCTAAAAATATATAATTTGTTGTTATAGGAAAATTAGCTTAAAAATTTAAATTAATTAAATATTAATATTTAATATATTAAATGTTAAAAATCTTAAATAAATATATACATACAAATTATTTATTCTATGCACATTCAAATTAAGCTCAAATTTGACCAAAATTATTTCTTTTGAGAGAGTTACACATCTTTCTATTGAAACACAAAATAGCAGTAAATATGTCAGTGGGATCTGATGCATCACCACTTTCATCAGTCTTTTTAATTTTATGTTGCCATTAATTAAAAAACAAAATCCAAAGACCAGACGACAGCGATTTAAAATTATGGGTAAGGATTTAAAATCACACCTTGAATGGTTAAAAAAAGGCTTTTAAACACTTGTTTTGGACATCATGTATCAGAGGGTTAAAGACATATGCTTGCTAAACACACAAATCTGCTCCTACATGAGCTGAATAAGAAAGCTTTCTCAAGCACGACCCCGAATGCAGGGTAAAGCGCCACGAGATCCAGATGAAGTGTTGAATATGACAGGTTTGGTGCTAATGAGCTGTTTAAGTAGTCAGTAGCACACCTACTCTTTTTCGTGTACGCATTAGAGATACATCTGCATTTCTGGAGAGCTGCAGGCTGGATGGGAGTAACCCTGAGGATGAGGGGGACATCTGGGCCCAATCTGAACCCAGTCTGTAACTGATTTGACAAGTGGATGTGGACTAACTCTCTCTGCATTCTCCACTTTGCTCCTCAACAACAGGCTGAGTACAGTCACCGTGACGACCGGACACTTGGCAGATGTGTTCTTTTTTTTTTTGAATAAGTGTGAAGAGACGGAACACTGGATCTGTTGCCATGGGGACAGTACCTTTGGTTGAAGTCAACATCCAGTCCGGCAAGATCCGCTTCTTCTGTGGCACATCAGGCACGTCCTGTTGTCTCTTTGTGGATGCTGAAAACACAAAATAGAAATAGATTTGAAAATTACAATATACAGGAGTATAGCCATGTAGGGTATTGAAGAGTATACAAAATACAGAAGATCAAAAAACAGTAAGGTATAGAAGTGAAGTGAGTATAGAAAAGAAAAGTATATAGACGATGAGTACAGAAGGATGGTATAGAATGTTATGTCTAGACAAAGAGAGGTATAGAAGAGTGATAAATATAATAAATAAATTGCATATTTAAATAATATATAAAAATGAATACATAAAAAAAAAATGAATAAATACAAACATATAAAATGCTAAAAGAATAAATAGAAATCAATATATAAATAATACAGAACAATATATTATAAAATTATAAGAAAACAAAGACAATAATAGTCGATATTTAAGTGATACAGAACAGTAGGTTATAGAATTATATGTATAGACAAAGACAGGCATAGAAGAGAGAAATTACAGAATTGAAAGTAGGCTATACAGTTTTGTATACGAAGTATAGAACTGAAAATTGCAGAACAGATGAGTATTAAATATGTTTATGATTTCTGATAAGGAACTACACAGCAAACAGAGAGCACATGATGTGACAGGAATACAAATAATAGTAAAAGCAGCAATAACAGCAGGGTGAGTCCTGGAATAAAACAAGTAGCAAAGAACTTCCAGCTAGAAGAAACATCAGGATACAATACAATCATGCATGAGTCCATATGTTTAAAGGGACAGTTCACCCAAAAATGAAAATTCCTTCATCATCATTTAGTCACCTGTATGAGTTTCACAAACACAAAATAAAGATATTTTGAAAAATGGTGGTAACCAAACAGTTGACGCTAACCACTGACCTCCATAATACTTTTTTCCATACTATGCAAATCAGTGGGGACCTACAACCTGTTTGGTTACATTCCTTAAAATATCTTCTTTAGTGCTTAGCAAAAGAACAAAACTTGAGTGTGACAAAATTTTCATTTTTGGGTTAACTATCCCTTCAGAACTGGCATTAAACTTCCAAATCAGAAATCTGGTCAAAGCTATGCCACTTTTCAAACGTTTGGGGGTCAATAAGTATGCAATATTATAAAAAATAATAAAATATACTGGCATTAAACTTCCAAATCAGAAAATATTTTAAAAACAATGGCAAGATATGCTATGCAGTATACTAATGTTTTCTATACTATACATTCACTGATGGGGGCAACACCTTGAAAAAAAACAACACTTCATAATACATCAAAACCAAGAATTTTTTTAATTCAAAACAAACCCAAAAATAAAAATCACAACAGGCTTCCTAATAATTAAAATGAAGATTTTTTGAATGCACAGGAACCCTGATAAGAAGTCTCTCATCTGGGTTCCTATGCATTAAACTGTAGTATGCAAAAACACACACACCTCATTTGCAGAGGAAAGAGTGTGTGAAGGATAACCGGCTCCTTTATCTTCTGTGAGTGTGGCGCTTGGGCTCGTGGGCGTGCAGCTGTTGGCTTCAAGTGTGGCCGAGTCTACAGAGGGTGCTGCTGGTCCACTCGAACACTTCTCCACCTCCATCTCCTCCTCAAACGCCTGACTGTTTCTGTGAAGAACCAGAAGTGAAAATCAGTGTAAATGGCCTATATCTCACAAATCTTTAAAACAATTCATCAACAAAAACAACAATCCCTCGTCAGCATGAGCACACCATGAAAGAAGACAGCCACCTAATAGCCTAATTTCACAGATGAAAGGCATGACTTTTAAATGCATGCAAATCAGCACATTCAGAATCAGCTCGTCACAGCAGATCTTATCATTTGTTTATCATCTGGGTGTTATCAGAGCGTCCGTTTTGAACGCGTCTAGTGTGCTCATTATAGAGGTCAAAATGAACACATTCAACCTGACGCTGATTATCATGTCTAGAGGGAATATAGATAGATGAGATAAATGACTGGCTTTAATAAAGGGTGCTATTTTAAGACGACAAAGAATGATAAGACTGCAAGAATGAATGTGTTTGAATATTCATGAGGGTGAGAATATTCATGAGTCAATGTGAACCATTCGCAATCAATTTCACTTCCACAATGTGACAGCATTCAACAAGAAAACAATGTAGCACTTCATAGTATCCATAAGGAATTATTTTGGATTGAAAAGGTCTTTCAAACCAGAAGCCAAATTTGACCGTATTAGTGCCAATTTGATTTCATGTTGATTTTAAACAAATGCATTCAACGCCAATAAATTAAACCTTTCCGTAAAGAAGTAAAATAAATAGAGAGGTTGCTGCAAATCATTGCACGCCTGCGTAGCCAATCAGATTGAGCTGTTGTTGCTGAATAATAAATGAATGCCTGTGAGTGACAGGCTGAATCACCTCAGGGTTTGACCATCTTCTTTGACATGCACTCTGTAAATGTATTTCCCAGGCATGAGAGAGAAGATGTCGCCCTCCTTTAGGCAATGCCACTGGTCCTTCTCCAGCGGCTGAGGCACAGCCACAATGTTCGTCTGAATAAAACATGGGTTCAGGTGTGTCTAGAGGATAGCAATGAGAGGAATACTGGTCAAACACATGCAAATAATAAGCCTTTTTGCATATGTCTTTTACGTACAGGCATACTCAGAATTACAAGACAACGAGGAGAGGAAGGAATCAGGCAGGATTTGTCTCCTGTATGAGTGCAATGTCTGAATATTTCTGAAGCATGTGTGCAAATGCTAAGCCATGGCTTCGACAACAATTACTTTCAACAAAAAGTCCAAATTTAATTATTGTTTAAGTATTATTTATAATTATATGTTTTATTTATTTGTTTAGCTTAGGCTTTAGCCATTTTTGAGCATTTGGCATATTTGTTAGTTTTATACTTTTTGTACTGAGTACAACTTGAATTTCTTTTTAAAATATGCTTGTTATTTCAGATGCATTTAAAAGACAAACAATAACAACAGTGAATTGAGCTTGTGCAGCTGAAAAAAAAAGTAAGTTTAATGAATTAACTCAATTAGGTATCAATAATGTGAATATTCATGAGATTTTTGAAAACAAGGGCTTGTTATATACCCAGAGTCGAAAGATCAATGGAGGCAAACATTACCTAAATATTCCAGAAATCACCGTTGCTATGACAGCATGACTAACAGGCTATAACGACACATGTAATTAGGAGAGACAGCTGCTCAAGAGAGAAAGATGCTTTTGAAAAATTACAAAAAAAAAATCACGAGTGCCACTTTTCTTCGACAGAAGAGTGTAAAATGACAAAACCACCATCACGACTCTCAGCCCACATCAGATGACTAACAAAAACCTACAGGCTTCAGACGCAGCTGGCCATTCAGGTTCTCGAGGACGCCGTGGTTTCTGGACACTCTCTTATCATTCACCTGGTGGAGGGCAAAGACAAAGTGAAATGATGCTATAATGGTAAACCGTATCTTAAAAAGTATGAATGTTTCTGGTGAATGGTGCAAAACTTTTGAAAAAAGTTTGGGTTCTCTAAGATTTTTATAAAAAAAATTGTTTTACTTTTTTTCCAAGTATGCATTCAGCTGATCAAAAGTGACAGTGAAGAGATTTATAATGTTACAAAACATTTCAACACTTGAAAACAATCTGTTCTTTTGAACTTTCTATTGATCAAAAAATCCTGAAAAGGAAAATGTCATAATTTCCAAAAAAAAAAAAAAGAATCAGCACAACTGTTTTCAATACTGATACTAATAAGAAATGTTTCTTGAGCAGCAAATCAGCATATTAGAATGATTTCTGAAGGATCATGTTCATGTGACACTGTAGACTGGAGTAATTCAGCTTTGCATCCCAGGAATAAATTGCATTTTAATATACAGTACAGGTCAAAAGTTTGGAAACATTACTATTTTTAATGTTTTTTGAAAGAAGTCTCTTCTGCTCATCAACCCTGCATTTATTTGATTAAAAAAGTCAGAAAAAAACAGTAATATTGTGAAATATTATTACAACTTAAAATAATAGTTTTCTATTTGAATATACTTTAAAAAAATAATTTATTCCTGTGATGCAAAGCTGAATTTTCAGCATCATTACTCCAGCCTTCAGTGTCACATGTAACATCCAGTCTATCACATGATCATTTAGAAATCATTCTAATATTCTGATTTATTATGAGTGTTGGAAACAGTTCTGCTGGCTAATATATTTGATGAATAAAAGGTTAAAAAGAACTGCATTTATTCAAAATAAAAAAAAATTCTAATAATATATATTCTAATAATATATTTTCTTTACTATCACTTTTATCAATTCAACACAACCTTGCTGAATAAAAGTATTGATTTTATTTAAAAAAAGAAAGAAACAAAAAAATTACTGACCCCAAATTACTGACCAGTAGTGTATATTTTTATTAGAAAATATTTTATATTTTAAAAAACATAGCTTCTTTTTTTTTTTTTTTTTTTTTTTTTTTTTGATTCATCAAAGTATCCTAAAAAAGTATCACATGTTCTGGAAAAATATTAAGCAGCAGAACTGTTTCCAACTTTGATAATGAATCATCATATTAGAATGATTTCTAAAGGATCATGTGATAATGATCCTAAAAATTCAGCTTTGCATCACAGAAATAAATGATAATTTAAAGTATAATAAATTTAAAAACAATTATTTTAAATTGTAATAATATATCACAATATTACATTTTTTTCTGTATTTTTGATCAAATAAATGCAGGCTTGATGAGCAGAAGAAACTTCTTTCAAAAACATTACAAAACAGAAAAACAACAGTGTTAACATTGTAAAATTCATAAATTATAGAAAACATTTATTTTGAATTGTAATATTTCACAATTCTTTTAAAAACATTTTGAAAAAATTATCCACTCCAAATCTCTGAACAGTAGTAAAAAATTATCCACTCCAAATCTCTGAACAGTAGTGTATGCATTGCTATATGAAAATAATTCAGTGTCACTTCCAATCATAAATGTTCAATGGCACCCACCACTATCATAAACATTGTTAGCTGCAGCTCAGTGTCATTCATGTGTGTAGCAGAACATTACAGTGACACCATGAGTCATGAGTCATGATATGAAATGACTCGAGCTTTCTTTTTTGTCTTCTTGACATATTTCCTTATGAAACAGGAAGCTGGCATAAGACAAAGACAAAGAGGGTTTTTTTGCAAGACAAAGATTTTAAATGTATAATTTATTTAAATGCCAAAGGCTGTCAACTTGTATGTGTACACTAGCATATAGATTACCTTAAAGCAAACTCCCATTTTGATTTTATTGGGTCTTTAAAAATTTGTCTATGCTATATAACCGATGTCAGGACTCCTGAGGTTTGTTAGTGCAATGCAAAAAACATTTTTGTCAATTCATGGACCACTCTATGGGATATTGCACCTCAGTATCACCTACATCTAACCCTCAGACGTAAGAGTTTGGGTGCCATCTTGAGGGCTTTGATTGTCATTGCTCAATGATAAATGGCTCATACATGAAATTGAAAGTAACACATTTGTTTTGTGTGTTCTACAGTAAACCAACATGAAGAAAACATTCAATATGCCAAAACATATATCTATATAAACTCACTGCACATGCTGCAAAAACATGCAGCTTTAGTGCACAGCATAATAATCTCAACAACAGAAATATCAATAAAAAACAGTAACTCCAAATTTCAACTAGCATTAGCATGCTATTTAATATATATTTAAGACATATTAGTGAAAATACAGTACATAGTACTAACAGTCCACTTACTCCTAGAAATGGTCCTCTCCCCAGGACAGTTTCTCCAAAGGGCAGCTCTATAGGACTGCCACCGTCCACCTGCTCCAGCTCAAAGCCTGGCATCTGTGCATAAGAAGACACACAGACCTGTCTGTACTTATAGTTCACTGTAATTAACTATAAAGTGTATGCAAATGCTGTAAGGGCTCGCACGCGCTGCAATTTTATAACTTTCTCAGTACAAACTCTCCCATTAAGAACGAAATTACTTACTATTTCATAAGGTTGCGAAGACGAATTCGTTACAGTCAACTTTTCGCTGCTTTGTGCACAAGAAAAAGGCTGAAGGAGCTTGCTGCGCTGACTGAACGAGATGTGTAACAAGAAATGAATATTGAATAATAATTTTCGGACTTCCGGTGAACTCCGAGACGAGCATGCGCTGTATAAACACGCACGTGGGACCCTTTCTAAACGTTTACCCACAGCGCTGCACAAATTTAGGACATGAATAATTAAAACTGTTATCTATGACTTAAATTCTGCACTACAGTAATGCAGAATCAAAACAACTTTAAATTTCCGCTGGAGAGAAGCGCATGCGCAGTGGGACGGGGGCGAGGTTTGTCTTGTGGGGCTTCCGGTGTAAACAAACGCTGACATTTAAATCCTCAGCTGTCTGAGAGACGCCTCCGTCGGTATGAATCTTTACAAATAACATGTTTAATTTTTTTATAAATATAATTAATTTGTCGTACAGAATAGAGTTATATAGATGTGACCGTTTTTAAAATCTGTTTTAGACTCTGTTATCTAGATTTACTTGGTGGCTTTTTCCACGTTACACGCACACTATAACCTTTGTGTTGCTTAAATAACGCATTATTTGTAAGTCATATGTGACCCTGTACCACAAAACCAGTCATAATGGTCATAAAGTCATAACTAAGCTTTCCATTGATGTGTGGTTTGTTAGGATGGCACAATTTTTGGCTGAAATACAACTATGTGAAAATCTGGAATCTGAGGGTGCAAAATAAAATAAATAAATGAATAAATAAAAAAGGGGACAATCGCCTTTACAGTTGTCCAAATGAACGGTTCACGGTAGGAAAGTTACAAAATATCTTAATGGAACCCTAACCCTAACCCTAATATCCTAATGATTTTTGCATAAAATAAAAATCGATCAGTGTGACCCATACAATGTATTGCTGGCTACTGCTACAAATATACCTGTGCTTATTATGGCTGGTTGTGTGGTCCAGGGTCACATATGTTCTGTCATACAAATACCTGGTGTTGGACTCAATGAAAATAAAACTGAAACTGTTCTAGGATGCTGCGAGATGCAGAATGTCTGTAAAAGGAGCAACAGCGAAACCTCCAACAGAGATAAACGTCATCAAACTCAATCACCTGTAACCAGGATCCGCTCCAGCACAGCTTTACAGAGACCCTTCCCACTGAGATGAGCGTTAGGATCTTCAGTGAGCTGGACGTCAGGAGTTTGTGCCGGGCCTCGCTCACCTGCAGACACTGGAATGATATAATCGAGGGCAGCGATCAGCTGTGGAGGAGCCACTGTCTTACAGCGCTGGCTGTTTGCCGGAGGGAGGTGAACGGGGACAGGCGTGCTGGGTGTTCATGGAAGGTTTGTGTTAGTGCTGTTAAAATTCTGCTGCAGGAAAGTATCTTAAAACCGCAGGTTGCTGAAATTCAAATACATTAACATCCTCTCCCAGGTTACTCTTGTTCGTAACTACAGAAAAGGCTGTGTAAAGCGGAGGTGGCTGAAGGGCCGGTACAGTAACATCAGCTCTGCTGACGATATCCCGCCCAACAGCATGTGTCCACTGGACGTGGAGACCTGGGGAGAGATACTAGAGGCGGAACTGGATAGATAGAGCAGAGAGAGACTTTTCAGACCGTGCCAATGTACTGAAATATATCAGCTGTGTCTACAATGGAAGCACTAAGACTGAAACATTTGCTGGGCAAATAATTTTATAATCGGTATTGCAAAAAAGCCCAAAGACTGTGGCGGCCAGAATACATGATAGTGTGGCTTTTGTTACCAAACATTTTAGTTGTATTACCTTAATTTGCAATGGAAAATAAGGTTTTATAGGTTTCATTTGATGGAATCATTTTATAGATGGATCTTTTCTTCGCTCTTTTCATATAGATCAACAAAACTGTGCACATTTGGATTTAAGTATTGATTTTTGTTAATTTATCTGATTTTTAGAGTCACTCCCAAAAATATATTAACTAAAAATATGTGTCCCAATGCTGTACTAAACCCAACATATCAATCAACACTATGTCACCCAACTCTTTACTCCACCCTTAATCATATGTCATATCTCTCTTTCTGCTATCTGTATGCATATGTCTTATCCCTATAAAAAATAAAAAAATATAGAAATATTAAAATAATTAATTTATCAAATTTTTCTATGTACAAACAGTGATAAACATACAAATATATATAAACCCAACATCACTTTTTTTTTTAAAAAGAGATTTTTATTATTATTACACAGACAGATAAAGAGATTTTCATTTTATTAACAGACGAGACTTCGAAAACACAATTCAATACAGTGAAGAGAGTCCATATCTGCCTTTTTTTTTTTTATTTTTCCAAAAGGGGGAAAAAAAACAGTAGGTAAACAGACAAAAACATAAAAATAAACCAATATGTAGTTGAGGGTGGAGTTGGACATCCAATGTAGCTGGAGTATGTGAGTTGATTGTGGAGTTTTTATCCAATGTTTGGAAATGCTTACTGAGAGTGATTACATAATTAATCTGATGGCATCCATTCACTGCAAATGTGCGCATGTGATGTAATGCTACATTTCTCCAAATCTGTCCTAATGAAGAAACAAACTCATCTGCATCATGGATGGCCTGAGAGTGAGTAGATTTTTTTTTTTTTTTTTTTTTTTTGCGAGAATTATTCCTTATGAACTCTTAATGGAGGAATTTGTGAGATAAAACTATTATGAATGTTAAATGAGAATATAACTTGCCTACTTATCTGATTAATCAAATTATGTATATTCCTCTTCATTATATTATTTAAAATGGCATAAATGTAATTAAACTATTATTGGTCTGACTGTCCATTAACAAAAAAGCAAAGCTTTCTGGAAAGACAAAAATGCACGCAAAGGTATATACTTCTTCAAAAAAAACATAATTAGCCTAATTAATTTAGTTAATTATATTAATGATTTATTAACATTTCTTGAATAAACAACACTCAAAACTTAATTCAGTATTACCTCAACAACATTTAAAATGTACTTTTTAGCAACTCATAAACATGGCTCAGTACTGCAGGCAGTATTAGCGCAGCACAGCATGTTTCTTCAGTTTCAGCACTTTGGACAGGGACTGTTTTTCATTGCGAGGATAACGGAGATGGAGGCTAACACAGTGGGATTAGGACCTAAATAAAATGCTTAATAAGCTATTTACAATATTTCTGAAAACTAAAATACAACACGCATGACTAAAATACATAAACAATCGAGAGTAGCAGTGCCTATTTTAGTGTGCGTTATCCAGCGCGTGACTAATGGCCATCGGTGCATTACATGAGCCCAGCCAACCAAAATCCCAAAAATAACCATGATAAGCTACAATATCTCGCAAATGGGCGTGATGGCTTGTGTAGACGTCACAGCATCTCCCAACAGCTTCCTGGGACCATCCGCCATCCCGTTAATGACCGGGAGCCGTGGAAATACATCGACCTCCGTTATCTCGCAACCATGGCCGACGTTCCAGCGATAATAAACATCGCGATTTCTTTGAAAATCCAACCCAATGACGGACCCGTGTTTTATAAAGTGGACGGGACGAGGTTCGGTCAGAGCAGGACAATCAAATTGCTAACAGGATCGAAATACAAAATCGAGGTGATCGTGAAGCCGGGTAGCGCGGAGGCCACGTAAGTCGAATACGCGGTTAAACTGCTCCTGTTTATATGCTTCTGATATTATAGCTGGTTGCATATAAATAGCTCTTAGCACTCGATGTTTTTCGCAATCCTGAGTTCGAAAGGTGCACCTGCGCTCCTGTAAGAAATTAAATCGTATATGTGAGCTAACTAAACAGACCGCTGCATACATTCAAAACATGCTAATCTTTAACAACAAAGAATCCTTAATGTTTTAATAAAAGAAGTAAAACTGAGCCATGGGTATGTGTTACGAGTGCACGAGCCTTTAATGTTTAATTCACAGAAGGGATTTCAGGTGCTAAGCAGACAGATAGTCTGACGCTTGTTTAAACGGGATTTCAGCACAATGGGAATCGGCGGAAAGAGCTTCCCTTTGGAGCAGCAGTCCAGAGATGAGGAGCAGATCGTCTACAATGGCACCTACGACACTGAGGGAGTGCCACACACCAAGAGCGGGGACAGACAACCTGTGCAGGTCTTCATAGAGGTAACACAGCCCAGCCGGGATTCGGAATAGAATAGAATAAAATAGAATTCATTATGAAGTCACGTGGAATTGCTAGATGCTACATTGTTCATACTGAGGATTAGGGACCTAAATGATGCTTCAAATTACTGAGAAGGTTGTGATTCTGTTACTTTGGAAGACTCATGATTTGCACCTGCTGACAGATGATAAAACAGGCAATCAAATCCTAGTTTTAAGTCATATCTGTTGGTCAGAATGTCATACAGATTGGGGGATGGGCTCTTTGACCTGGACCAATGAGAAACCAACACCATAGCAACCTCATATAAACATCATGGCAACCACCAGGGCTCTAGAAATCATCTCAAAATATGTTTTTTCCCCCATTACTTTAATTCATCAAAATAATTTAACCAATTTCAACTTCATTTTTACATAGTCAGATTGATTACACTTTAAAATTTAAGGCAGCAACTGAACTTAAGCTGTAGAGTAGCTGGAAATTTTAAGTGGAGATTTTTTTTTCTTCAGAAAAATTAAAAAATATAGCTAATTGGTAGATCACTTTGTTGAATACTATTTTCTAAAAGTCTAGAATGTTAAGACTCAATAAAAGATCTTTTATTACACTTTCTACACATACAACATGCAGATACTATTGGCAAAACTCTGCATTTGAGCATTCAATGTATATGTGTGTGTATATATATATATATATATATATATATATATATATATATATATATATATATATATATATATATATATATATATATATTTGGGCAAAATTTTTGTTATTTAAAGTTTTTTTAATAGTACACTCCAAAACATATGACAACCTTTAAAATTATGTTTACAGTTTTATATTTTAATTTTATTATGTCAAGACTATATTAAATGGAAAGCAAGTTTGCACACTGATTTCTTTTTTTTTTTGGTGAAACAGTTTGCACTCAGAAATTGCTAGTAATTTCTTTTTACAAAAGATTACAAAGAAATGGCAAGCAATTAAACATGAGTTAAACTTGAAATTTTTAAGTATGAAAAGTGAAATTGTATTTTCTTGTACTGCAGTAATGTTTTATTTACTTACTATCTTTTCGGAGTGCAGACAAGTGCAACCTGTGATACATAAAATAATTGCAAATCAGCAAAAAAAAAAAAAAAACTGCATAAACTACAAGCTAAATCTATGTCAGGTTGCTTCTGTACATGTACACATATCCATGTTTAAATGGATAGTTAATGAGTAACATTGTGAGCATTGTGTTAATTTTGCATGGATACGCAAGCACCACCGCTCTGTAACTAAAGACAAATCAGTCAGCCAATTGATTGAGTACACAAAAAGAACTGAGCTGTAAAATGTTTCTAAACATCCATCTTCTTTTTGTTGCCAGTTCAAAGATGCAGGCACATTTGAAACAGTATGGCAAGTGAAATACTACAACTACTACAAGAGAGAACACTGCCAGTTCGGCAACAGCTTCAATTGCATCGAGTACGAGGCCAAGCCCAACGAGACCCGCAGCCTCATGTGGATAAACAAAGAGGTTTTCCTGTAAAACACGAGCGGAGCAGCAGCAGCAGCAGCAGCAAACCTGCGCAATATGTCCTGTAACCATCATGGGGCCGCTGTGTGCGAGATAGATGACTGCAAAATGCTCAAGTGAAATAAGATGTGACTATTAAAGGCTCCAAACAAGCGATCCATCAGGGTATCTGTTCACCAGTCAAGCACTGCATCCACTGGTCATGCACAATCTGAACGTTTCAGTCTGAACAGAGTTGGTGAAACTCTGAAAAAAATTGAGATATTATCTGTTAAATTCTCCATTTGAAAAGCAAATATAATCACAACTAATGTAACGCTCTCTCTTGGTCATTTGCACAGCACACATCAGCTCTATTATGGTTACAAATACACCGAGACCATCTTTCATCAAGACTCAGATGAGAAATCTGCAATGCAGGCCTGTATTTACCCCAGCGGTTTGCTGTTTTGGAGACAGGCTGTGCTCCACGATGCTTGCTCAGAAAGGTGCTGTTTGAACGTACACAGGCTATACATGATACTCTATTAGTATGTATAATGTAATATTATAAAGACCAGTCAATTAATATTGTGGTCTTTTGGGACCAGCGTAAAAGAATTATTTATTTGTGGCAGGCGTGTCTGTTACTGTATGGTGTGAATGGATGTTTAATTATTTCCTATTTTGTGTTACTGTTGTTCACTGCTTAAACTATTATATATACGTTGCCTATTTCTCACAGAAGCATTAGTTCACTGGTGAGAGTTAGAAGCGAATCAGAAATGCAGTTGCTTAATTCTATGCCTCTTTTTACTCATATTCTGATTATTTGTTTGCTCGTGTGTTGCTGAATATCAATCTTGATTTTTGTGTGACTTGGAGCCAAACTTCTGACCTTTTTGTAAGAATATAAACAATGTTGTTGTTTTTAAAAATACATTATGGTTTAGGACAATACCAGCCAATAAAAGACCAAAAAAAGAAAGAAAGTACAAAATATGAAAATAATATGTGGTGGTTATTTTTAGCTTAGAATATTGATATAATTTAGTAACTTTATAGTTAATATGCATTTTAGATAACTAGATTATTTATAACATCTATCATTGAACAGGCAGCTATTGCAAATTAAACTTATTTATTTATTTTAAAAAAACACACCAAAAGACAAAAAACTAATACACTTAAAGACACAAAACTCACAAACTTTAAGATGCAAATACCTGCATATTTAGTCACCAAAGGTTAAAAATGTAATACAAAAGCAGGCCTCACAATAAAACACTCCCAAGAGAGATGAAATATGCCACAGCAAGAACAAACAATAAAATCAGGAAAATAATAAACATGATTTAAAAAGTGAAAAATATTAGATATTAAGCTGCACATGTCAAACAAACAAAGCATTTATGTTTTAAATTAAGCCATAATCCCAATAATATTTATTACAATTAACAAAACTATTTTATACTTTTAATTAGGAATGGTCACAATAAGTCTTTTAAAAAGCAGGCCTTACAATAAAAGCCCTTTAGGACATAGATTAATCAAGAAAATGAAGAAAAAAAGATCATTAGATATTAAACTGCTCATGTTAAACATTGCTAAAAAAAATGTATATACAGTATGTGTTGTATTTAGCCATAATTCCAATAATATTTATTACAAATCAACTATTTTATACTTTTAAATTTTATTTAGGAATGCTCACAAAATGTAATACAAAGGTAGGCCTGATGACAAAACCCCTTCAAGAAAATAAATAAAACAATTTTAAAAAGGGAAAAATCATTAGATATTAAGCAAAACATTTAAAAAAAACCAATAAAAGTATTAAAAAATAATTCAAACAAAATTCCAAACAAATTACATAAAAATTACATTAAAGTCATTTATAACTTTATTATCATAATCAGGTATTGCAGCATGAAGGCCATATCAAATTAGCCCTATATAAGCAAACTGAAATAACTTTTGACGTAATAACGGCATGAAATTAATTCCAGTCCATCCCCTCCTCTTCATTAAAGTCAGATACTAGGTTTCTCTTTCAGACCTGAGATGCAAAATCATTTGATCAGCGGTAATGATGCTCGGCAGAAGTACCCGGATGTGCTGTTCTAACGCACCTCCCCCCTCCGCTCCGCTGAGTCTCCCTCCCTCCTTCCCTCGCTTTCTCTCTCCACCGACTCAACCCACTGCCTCTTCCCCCTCCGCTGCGGACCTAACGTTACTGAAGCCACTGCACTGAACCCAAAACCCAACGACAAGAAACCCCAGGAGACAAAAAAATAACCACCACTCCCTCGCTCTGAAAAATAACCGTCAGCGACCGTTCAGTTCCGCGAGACTCCGCACAAGGCGAAGACGAGCCCGGCGACAGAATGGTAAGGATCCCCTACAGCTCTTGCTAATGTACCCGAGGTAACTAACGTTAGCACATACCTCCGATACCGATTCGGGTCAATCGGGCGTTTAACGCGCGTTGCTGGCGCCGCGACGGGTTGAAAACGCGCTCGCGGTGTCGTGATCGAAGCCGTTGTTGATAAAACAGAGCCATGGCTGTCAGTGTGGCCCACTGCTTCTAGGTTCTGTACGCTGCGAACGGAGAAGCACACACAGAAAACACGTCGCTTTCTTATAGATTCCGGTGTAAATACTGTATCTGAGCGAGCAGGGATCAAATGTAATGGCGCGGCGGTAAAAAAAAAACATTATTTCATATAAAGTAACCTTAGACCAACAATACTACCAACAAGATCAACAACAGCTTTTCTTCGTCACAAATAGATCTGTTGACAACTTGAATCGACTGGTTGGTTCTCCAGAAAAGCCTGATTTGCTTGGCCATTAATTATAAGATGGGGTTTCCTAAAATTAAAGACCTTTTCTGTCCCCTGGAGTCATGTTTTCTCATGAAACATTTGCTTTGATATGAATTACTGTGAAGTTTTCAGTTTGCTAGAATGTTTCTGTTGTTGTTTTTCTGTCCACCCTGACCTTTCAACTTCTGCTGTATGATAAATTAATAAGAAGTGTAAAAATTGGCCTTGCACATTTTCATGAAAGCATTTAAAACATGTTCACATCATTTGATATGAATTCGAATCGCTGTGCCAAGCTCTGCTGTCATTACCACCATGCCAAGCATTGTAGATTACAACTGTGTTTCTTCAAAATGTAGTATTTGGTTATGATATGTGACGGTAATTTGCTAGTTTTTAGATTGAGAGTGGGTTTATTAGGTGTCACTGCCCAAACAAATAGTATTTAGGCGTTTAAATCTAAAAATATTGTTGATGAACCATGTTTATGTTGCCTTATTGTTATATTTCATCTTGTATGTGTTATGACGGTTCAGTGTTCAGTGACATGAGAAGTCAGTTCAGTCCATATATGAAATCATACAGTAAGCTGAAGAAATGAGCAATCCACAGTTAGCAAAACCTTAAGATCTTTAAGTCATATTAGTATTAGTCATATTACTGAATTTGTGCCAAAATAGAGTTTGAATGGATGCATGACATATATATGTTTTGCTATCCTAACGAATTATTATGTGGTTAAATTTGATTTTATTTCCACTGCTGTATGTGAGCTTATCAGAGCAGACCTGCAAGCCATTTTTGGGTCTCCATAAAAATTATTTCTTTTAAAATCCTGGTCAGACAACGGAAGTTAATTGCTCAGAAGGTGTGCACCTGTTGTTTGTCTGTTATAGGCATTCGATTTAACCTCAGTTTACACTGAATTGCTATCATCAGCAGTGTGGCTGATACAGTGCAGGATATTGGTATAATTAATGATAGCAAACTATAACATTTTGGAACTGACACAAGTTGGAATGAGCACTTTGTTTAATCAGCTCAGCCAATGAGAGAATCTCGGCCTGCGTATCTGTGTATCAATGCAAATTACCCTATAAGAACGCACTCAATGCACTCAATTCAAAGAATAGAAAAGTATGCATACTTGGGATGCATAGCATAGCATTACATGCTCCAAGCATTAGCTTCACAGACCCAGATTTAGCCTAGTCTACCAACACCATGTCTATATTGCATTTTAATTTCAATACTGTGTCTAAAGACTCAAACAACCCACTGTAGTGCCTTAGAATCAGACAAAATCAGATGTGTTTTTTCACATTTCCAGCACTGGTCTGGGTGGAAATTTAGCGGAATAGATTTTAGCATGTTTACGTGAAGCTGAGAGTACCGTACTACCATAAAACTATATAAAAATATAACACTATTGTGTTTCTTTGACTTTCCAAAAGAGGAAAAAAGAGTGAAAGATGTCAAAATTGTAGTCACTCCCTCAACCACACCATACTCATGCAGCAGCATTGACTAATTTTCTCTAATTTAATGCAAAGGTAATAAAACAAAGTATAGTGGTAGGAATTATATTTTTAAAAAATGAAAATAGATTTACAATGTTAATAACTCTGGAAGCACATCATCAGAATCTGTTAAACCGGTCCATTGCAGAAGTTCTGTTTGCTGCCGTTTTGTCCAGAAGATCCAGATTAAAAATTATGGGCTCAAAACTCTTTTAACAAATAAAATGCATGTACGGATTAATTATTCATAGTTAAATCTATAGCATGCATTTAATAAATAGATTTTCATTTCATGCTAACTTTTGTCATGCTCAATTAAAAAATAAAAATAAAAATCTGCTAAATTATGCAAGTGAACATCTGTTAACCAAATGTTTATAGATACAGGCCTGATATTTTCATCTATTTTCACCTGACCTTTCCCTTGCCTCAGATGATCCTGATGTCTCTTTTAATAGACGTTTCTACTGAAGGAGCTTCCTCATTGGACGTGATTGGGAGTGTTGTGTTGTCATAAAGAGTAGAAAGTAGCCCAATCGAACATTGCTACATTTGTATGACCATTTCCTCCACCTCTTGCTTTGCTTTGAGGCGTCGACTCGCTCATGCTTGAGACCGTATAACCAGATGAAGTAATCCTAAACCCTCAATCCACTTTAAGTTAATTTGCTGTCTCTCTACCACTAAAGTCAAAATAGCACAGGGCACTCAACCTTAGCTAACCTACTAGCTATGGCAAAACCCTTGTCTGCTTGTAGTGCACGTGAGCGCTCAAACTAATTTTAGAGGGAGGGACATACTGAAACGGCTGTGTTTAATGCAATAAATTAGAGAAATCCGAGTGATGACCTGTCTCGTAATCTACTTCCACACACACTTATGTACACACAGCATGGATATACACCTCATTTACTATCTCTACTACAAGGTTTATCACTGTGCTTGAATTTTTATCTTAGAAGAATGCTGGAAAACGTCTCCTTTTATTTCATCGTCATGAAATGGCCGCACAGGAACTCCACTTCGTAAGCTATGAAACGATGCAATAAACATCTAATAGAGAGCTCTAGATATTCTGGAAGTTGCTCTAGAAACTTCTAGGCACAGTGATGTTCCAGTTTATCTGTCCTGCTCTCTACTTTGGATTCTCCCTGCAAGTCATAACAGGCCTTCAGCACACAGCTCAATGAAAGCATCATCCCTCTTGCCGACTTGAAACAACTTGATTATTATCTGGGATGTCACACTTATCGATTTTTTTTTTCTTCTGAACTCTTGCCCTCTGCTTATGTCTTATTCAGTTCATTTAAAATGAAAACTTAAGCTGTATTATTTTCTTTCCACCATGAAACCCCAAATAAGATGTTAATCAAAATCTCCAAGATGCTCTTTTTGCATTAAATCTTTTATGTTTACCAAGGCTGTATTTATACAGTAAAAACAGTAAGGTATAATATTACTATAATTTAAACATTACAGTGTCTCTCATTGTCTTTCCTTTCTCTATTTTCTTCTCTCTGTCCTGCTCTATCATGGCATATTCTCTTCTCTCTCTGTCTCCTGCTGTTTCTGCGTGTCCCAGTGTGCTGAAACTGGATGGTGATGGGGTGGCCTGATTTCTTTCCTGGCTTATTGCAGTGTGTATTTCCACTCTAATATATAACAAAGGAATGCCTGGGTGGTATGATTCTATTACGTATCAGTTGCTAGAGATTTAGCAGTTCGGATTTTGCATTTTTTTTTTTTCATTTCACATTATTCCTGTTTTTACTGTATTTTGGATCAAATAGATGGTGAGCAGAAGAGACTTTCAAAAACATTAAAACATTTTAACGACCTCAAACTTTGAGTCAGTAGAGTATATATCAACACTATTCAGCCAGTAATCACACTTGGCTCTAGATTTTGGTGAGTTAAGTCAATCGAGTCATCAGTAAAGGATGTTGCAGTTTCCCTTTCAGTATGACTGCTGATATGATCACTGACCACAGTATGTAGTGTCTATGTGCTTTCACTTTTTCCATCTACAATATTACACACAATAAAATCCAGGTTCATTCGGCGTCTGTTCTCTGAGACTGATGGCCTCTTCCACAGCACTCCTCAAATCTGATTAGCTAATTAACTAAGACACATTAAGAGCCACAGTTGTGATGACCCTTTTGCCTTGTGACTCTGGTGACAGCTGTATGTCATGAAGAGAGAACATACAAAGATTTACTAAATCGACTTTTACATTAGTGTAAATAGTATGCGTGGTTGAGGTTTTTGATGAGGCCGAGTCATTGATTATGTAGTTAGAAGTGAAAATCACTCAATCACTGTCTGTCAGGCTTCACAGAACATTAACATTTTATCAATAAAATTGTTCACACTCTAAATATAAAATTCAGACTCTTGTTCTCTCTCTACAGGGAAATGAGGCGAGTTATCCCTTGGAAATGTGCTCACACTGTAAGTATTTTGGGCTGTTGCTCAATCGTACCTCAAATTGTGTTTTTTACTTTCTTAATTACACCAGAGGCACTGAAGTATAAGCAAGTCAAACTAAATCAACTTAAGTGATTAAAAAATGCAGCTCTAGTTGCAGAGATGTGTGAATACTTATGATAAAAGACAGCTCTAATTTGAGTTTCAACAACTAAAATATGAAGAGAGGAAGAAACAAGAATAAATTGTATATAAATATACTTATATAGCATTATTATTATTATAGCATCGTTGTATGTATTAATATTATGAATTAGTTTTTGTTTTCATATCTGTTTATATTTGAATTGTCTAGTAATATTTTCGTTTTTATATATCTTTTTTTTAATAGATTTTTATTTCACGTTTAGTTGTAGTAATTTAAGTACTTGAACTAAATTAAAATTTCTGAAATAAGTAAAAAAAAAAAAAAGATTACTGTTAATGTTTATTTATTTTACATTTTAGTACATTTCATTTTTTGTGACCCTTAATTTTTTGTTTTTTATTTTGAATGCCTTTAGGTACTTTTGCATTTATTTGTGTAAATAGGATAAATCTAGTCACAGTTTATGCTGGATACGCCAAATTCTGAGCTAGATTATTTTTGGCTGAGCACTGGGTCTAAAACAGTGTCTTGTTCAACATCAGCAATATAGAAAATCGTGATCATGTAATTATTGATCTATGGATTATGTAGGCAAAGACACTGTTTGTACAGTGTATTCAAAGTGTGTACAGCTCATGTGATGCATATTGTTTTTGTCATTCATTTTTATTTCAGTTTTAGCTTTTTTTATTTTAAATATTTTAAAATTAAAATTTTAATTTTAGTAATTTAACAACACCTTTTCCTGCAACTGTGCACATTCACATCATATACAGAGATGACCTGTGGTTAGTCACTCACATGCAGCTCGTGCTGGGTGATCAGAGAAAGCAGTCAGTGTAGTCTAGTCCAGTCCTTTAAACACCTGTTCCTGCTGCGCTGGAGATCAAGACATGAGGCAGAGGGCATCCCCTGGATCAGTGGGGCTCTCCGGGTCTGGAGCAGGGCCAGCGCTATAGTTCAACCAGACTAGACAGGGTGGCGTACTGTGGAAATAAGTGCTATAAATGCCTCCAGCTGGTAAAGGTTAGTCTCGGGTTGCAGGAAGAGGCTGTTTATTTTTAGAGATGGTGGGAGTGAGTAGAGGTGATGGTCCGTTTTTAGTAGGTTTAATTTTTTATCTATTTTTCTGCTCTTTTTTAGACATTGTAAGTACTGACAAACACATAAGAGGCACTTTTGGATCGTTGACACCCCTTTTTCAATAAAATAGTTCTGACCTGTGCTTGGCTGAAAAATAATTTATTTAAAGGCACAGTTCCAAACTAAAAGAAGATCTTTTTTTTTTTTTTCTTTTTTTGGCCAAACTATGAATGTTAACAGGGTCCAAAATATCTTCTTTTATATTCCAGAAATGGTGAAGTCAGTAAAGGTTAGGAATGACATGAGGGAGAATTGCCGTTGTTGTGTGAACTGTCCCTTTAAGAAATGCGTTCTGATGTAACTTACTACATATCCTTTTCACAAATAGACATTGCTTTTTGAATGAATAAAATGTTTTTTTTTTTATACAAATTAATTCTTAATTTATTAAGATTTTTGCACCTAATACATGTAAAAAATGTAAATAAGAGTACGTTTTACAATAAAATACTTTAGTTTTTTACTTAAAAATTTCTTGTTAAATTAAATGTAAAATTTACAAGCAATTTGAGTGAAATCTGATTCCGAGTAAAAAATGTGAATGTTATAATCTTTCACATTGAGACACATAAGATTAGCTGTGTAGAACTACATTACCCAGAGTTCTCTGGGTACAAGCACTGGGTTCACTTAATGTTGCTATGGCAACTTCACTGGCACAGTTTTCCAACCCACAGAGGGAAGACCACTGGATTAAGACGAGCCTTATTCATAGTGCACAGCAAAGGAAAAGCTCTATTGTAGCTGTATTGTCCTGCGAATAAGAGGACAAACCTCTTTTAAAGATCTAACCTGACAAATCCAGTGATCTGTTCTTACTCATTCAACCCAGTAAAGATGAAAGCAGTGCGAGGTTATAGGTCAAGTTGAAAGAATAATTGCATCATTCCCAAGAGGTCTTTCGGCAGAAGGAGGAGGCAACAGTAATTAAATTTGCAGGACTGTAACAGGGCGATAACAAGTGTGCCACTGCGAAAACAAGCCACCTGCTGTTAAAATGATCCACATTCCGTTCATATTTTTTAAAAATACATTATATAAAAAGAAAAAATAATTATCAATGCCTGTGTAGAGGAGCCAAGAAGCAAAGTGGGAGAGAGAGGGGGGCGGGATCAGGAACGATCCTTGAGCCGGGATTCTAACTCTGGACGCCCACTGCTCACATGCTGCCCACAAGTCTATTGGCGCCAACGTCATCCTTTATAATTAAAGTGGTATTCTGGGTAGCATTTGTAGTGTAATGTTGATTACCACAAAAATTATTTAGAAAAAAAATAAAAAAAAATTTATTAAAAAAATTATTATAGAATAAATATTCTGCTATAATTGAAATAACTTGTAGTCTGTAACCAATTACATTTAACAAGTAACCATCCCGAAAGGGTAAGGACTTTAATTAATTCTTTAGTTAAAACTATTATTTGAGCTGTAAAACTGTTTAAATCTTTTTTAAATCATAATTTTTCATGTTTTTCAAGTATTTTTATTATGTAATGTTTTTCACACTAGAAGCATGCTAACACATTGTTTATTTTACTATTGTGGCTTTACTATTGATAGAATAGCGTTAAAAAGCTTATTTTTCAGGCTAGACTTGCCAATGTGTATGTGTGTCTAGAAACACTGACTGTTTCAGTAGCAGCTGTGGTGATGCAATGACTTTATCATTTAGCAACTGGCTAGTATTGAGAAGGTGGGACTGTTCTGCCTTATTGCACATTGCACTTATATGAGTGCATTGTCTTTGAAAGTCTTTGGTGCTTATCAACATTGCACCACATGCTGTCAGTTATGCTTAACATGCACAGAATATTCCTTTAAGCTGGTTTTGAATTCACCGGATCCCAAACAGACGCCTTATTTAAAGGGAATTAACATAAGACATGCTCTTATGTTTAAAAACATCTAGAAAAAGCAGGATATACTGTCCTTAGAAACATTTTAAAAGTGAAACGCTTATTACCACAAAACAGCGCTACAAATGATGTCGCAGAAGTTGACACATTTTTCTAAACCATCATGTGCTGATGTGCACGTATGCAGCTGCTTTTCCTCTGCTAAGTTGGCCATCCTTGTTGCTAGGGGGCTTTTCTGAGAGGCTCTTATCAGCCATTACAGTGGGTGAGAGACCATGGAGGATCAGTATGACTGCTATAAATATTTCCCCTCTGGCTCTCCCATCTCAACATTGTTTGAATTCTGTGGCTCAGTGATGCAACTGCCCCTGCTGATGCCGAATGGGCCGTAGTGAATAGCATGAAAATTTTAGCTTCTTCTGTTGCCTTGAAGGCACTTTTAGGTAATGTTAACAACACTGTCAGTATGTGGACTGAGACACTGGCATGCTTTGTCCTGACGTATCGGTGAACGACAGATGCGTGATGGTGTAATACAGTCACCTGGTTTAATGACACACATTGGCACTAGCTGTATCATGGTTAATCCATGGCATATTATTAGATATGAAAAATAAGCGGTTACATCATCTGCTTTAGGGTAATCTGGGAAGTGTCCACGAACTCAAAATAGCACAGCGGAAATCAGCATATGTCTCTTTACCTCTCATATCTCACATAACAACTCTATTATCAAAAACAAAAAAAGGAAGAACAGCATCATTAACACATACCTAATTTTTCATCTGTTTGCTTTTCATTCAAACAACTTTTTTTTTTTTTTGCAACCAAGTCAACTTTATTATTATGTTATTGTACTTAAATATTTTAAAGATCTTAAATTGTCGCCCTGAGACCCATATATTCACTTTTTTTTTGAATTTCTGAGTATCCAATACCTCATTTATCTGTTGTATTTACATTTATTTAAATTATTTAACTTTAAATGGTTAATAATATATTTATTATTAATCTATTGTTACTATTATTATTATTTAAAATGGCTGAAAACTTCAAATGTTTTATTTTATCTGTTTGTTCATGTAAAGAAATATAAATTAAAATGAAATGAAAACTCACAATTGCACTCACTTAAAATCTAGCATGCCAGATGTTTCACATATTTAATATTTTCTAAGCTTTTTTTTTTTAAAGCATATAAATTTAAAATGAGAAATCTTTAATTATTCATTAATTAAATAAGTGAGAAATTCAAATTATTCTTTCATTATATCCAAGTTTTTCCATGAAACAATATAAATAACAATTAAAATGTATGAAAACAGACTTTGGTGGCCTTAATGGGTTAGTTCACCCAAAAATTTAAATTCTGTCACTCTGCATAGACGGCAATGGCAAGGACATTGTAAAAATAGTCATGCTTGATTTTATGAAGCTACAAGAATACTTTTTGTGCACAAACGAAACACCAATATAACAACTTTATTAAACAATTCTTCCCTTTCATATCAGTCTCTGCCTCACGTTCAAGATAGTGCACATGTGCCATGGTACTTTCTTGGCGCACAAAGTATTCTCATAGCTTCATAAATTTGAGGTTGAATCACTGATGTCACAAGGACTATTTTAACGATGTCCTTACTACGTTTCTGGGTCTTGTACGTGTCAGTTGTGTTGCTGTCTATGGAGGTTCAGAAAGCTCTCGGATTTCATCAGAAATATCTTAATTTGCATTCCAAAGATGAATGAAGGTCTTATGGCTTTGGAACGACATGAGAGTGAGTAATTAATGACAGAGTTTTCATATCAGCATTTCAATCGTTTTTTCCTCTGTAAGTTGAGCAGAGTGAGTTCTTTGTTACCTCTGACATCGAGGGACCTCAAAGCCACAAAGTTATATAAACTCTTAACTCTACAATATTAATACTATTTTTTAATTCGATTAACTGCACAGTGCTAACAGCAAACAGCCTGGCAGCCGATTACTGGAGGTGTGTACCATGTGGCTGTGTGAATGAGATTAGGCCATTTAGCAGTCCACACAGCACAACAGCGAGCTGTAGTTGAACGGCAGTCTTCTGAGAGATGACCATGACTGCCAGGCAGGAGAAACTGGGTAAGGTCTATTCTGGGATGGGTTCTGGCTTTCTGATGGCAGCCAAAGATGAATATAAAAGAATTAAATACCCCTATAAATACAATATCAAACCCCTAAGCATTTTTGTATGTGAGTGCTTTAAGACTTGGGCAGTCTTTGAAGGCATATTAGATTGACGTTTTGAAGATCACAGGAAAATCAAAGAGAATAAGAAAGGGATGCATAGTTTGTGTTGAAATGACATGTTCTCACTGTTTTCTTCATCTCTCTTTCTCTCTATTTCAGTTGACGCTGATGAGATTAAAAGACTAGGAAAGCGGTTTAAGAAACTCGACCTGGATAACTCGGGTTCTCTCAGCGTCGAGGAGTTTATGTCTCTACCCGAGTTGCAGCAGAATCCGCTGGTGCAGCGAGTCATCGATATATTCGACACGGACGGAAATGGAGAAGTGGACTTTAAAGGTTTATTTCAGTTTATTCCAGTTGACGTGTAGTATGGGTTGCTCATGGGTTTATGCTAATCGTCATGATGTTGATTTCATTGCAAAGTGTACTGAATTCCAAGTGTTTGAGTTCCAAGTGTTTTCTCTGAGTGCTCTGTACTTGAAGTTCAGATGCATTAACATAACTTGGTCCAGTTAAAGGTAGAGAGGGTAGACAATTTTCTCACCCTCCCATTTACTTTCCTTTTTCTTGCAGAATTCATTGAAGGTGTCTCTCAGTTCAGTGTCAAGGGCGACAAGGAGCAGAAGCTCCGCTGTGAGTCTCTTTCCATCTTGAATTTTCCCACTAGTTAAGTTTAAGTTAAAAAACCCTCATAAATCTAGTCTGTAGTGCGCTGGAGCAAAGCGTTTTATCATGTTTTTTATTCTTCGTTTGTTTCTGCAGTTGCGTTCAGGATTTATGACATGGATAAGGATGGCTACATATCCAACGGTGAGCTGTTCCAGGTGCTGAAGATGATGGTAGGGAATAACTTGAAGGACACCCAGCTGCAGCAGATCGTCGACAAAACCATCATCAACGCAGACAAGGACGGGGACGGGAGGATATCTTTCGAGGAGTTCTGCGCTGTGAGTCATTTAATGTTGAGATACAGTGAAATTTGACACTCCAAACACTTTGATCTGCAATTTCCATGTTTAGCTTTTGCTGAAAATAAGGGTAAATAGGCTCAAAATAAAACTAGGGGACCATTTTCAATAGTGATGCACCCAAATGATTTTACTGAAAATTAACGTTTATTTAATAATCAATTGAAGAATCAAGTTAATATCAACTTTTTTATGATATAATTGTGTTGTTAAAATATAAACATTTAAACTGTGGCTGTTATAAAAACTTGTTTTCATGAGATGTATTATACGCATGTTAAATGACGAAGAAAACGGGCTTAGAAAAAGTATAAAGAATATATAATGGTGTGCATATTTAGCATAATCCTGCTTTCTAGAAGCTGCTTTGACATCTTTCCATAGTTTACCTGTTGTAGCTTATATACATTGTTTGCACATAATAGACGCAAACATGGTCAAAACATGCCATCAGAGAATCACAAATTAAACATCACCATTTTGGTCAAAACTAGAACAAATGAGTATTTCTTAAAGCCAGTATTTTGCTACATCTCAAATTTTATTTGATCTCTTGGCTCAGTTTGTCCTCTATAGGAATTATGTCTCTAAAGTGTGTGTTGGTAGACTACTTGTCAAACAGCTGACTAGTTATTGAGATTTGTGGTATGTTTTAGCAGTGGTGCTTTAATTAGTGTGCTATAAGAGTGCACAGAAAAAAAAAGTTGGTTTGAGTTCTAACACTTTTTTCCTCTATTTATGAAATGCACTGACATTATGTCCCTTCTCTTCCGCAGGTGGTTGGTGGCTTAGACATTCACAAAAAGATGGTGGTGGATGTGTGAAGACACAGAACAGGCCCTTCACTGAACACCCTCTTTTTTCACTTCTCCATTTCTGAGAATCAGCTCCAGATGTTCCGCTAACACGCTCTCTCTTTCTCTCTCTCTGTCTGTCTGTCTGTCGCTCGCTCTCTCTCTTTCTATGGAAGTATTTCTCTGAATGATGCCTGTTCCCCGTCTGTACTCCCTGAGCCTTGTGACGCCTGCCATCCTAAGTGTTATAGAGCATGAGATTCTTCTGTCCACGTTCTCGGGTATTTAAGGACAGACAGAGAGACGACTTATCTGTTAATTACCGAGCGACTCAGTGTCATGGAGACTAAAGAGAGGAGTGTGTGTGTGCGTTCTTTATTTTTCTTTTTGAAGGGGGGGATTTTTTGTATTTATTTTGGTCCTGTCTTTTTTAAAGATGATCTAGGTCTACAGGGAATGTGTGTATGTGAGTGATTATATATGACTTGACACTTGATTTCAGTGCAACACGCTTCAAGCATGAAGTGCCAATCGAAAACATATACGTGGGATTTAACAATAGCTGAATATTGAAACCACTATCTAATGTTCTTCATGTCACGGGGAGATTAAAAAATCTAGTTTTTTTGTTTCCACCTCTTTAGAGCAAATATCTGCTTTAAAATAAAAGTCCGATTTGAATTTTCTACAGAGAATGTGTGTGTGTGTGTGTGTGTGTAAAGTGTGCTGTGTTAATATTGTCAGGGAGTTCATCCACCGTCTTGCTTTCTGATATACAGTAGACTAGGATTAAAAAGCAAATATATTTGAAGTTGTGCACATATGGTTTACTTCTGAGTAAAGTTTAGTTGAGTATGGTTTACTTTTAAGACCGGTGTGTTATCGCAGGGGTCGGGTGGGGAGGGATGATCAGATCACACATTTACTGTAGGATGGAAGTGCCATCAGTAAAATTTCTGAACTTTTTGTGTGTGTGTGTGTGTGTGTATTCTGGATTTATTACCATTTTAACACAGCAAACGAGTAATTTTGATTTACCTCGACGTTGTAGGATACAGTGCATACTGTGGCAAACTGAATCCACAACAACACCCGATTTGAATATTTGTTTGTGGAAATAAAAGGTTATTTTTTTTCCAACTTGACTGCAGGCAGCATTGTAAAGACCTTAGTAGCTCATATTTGTATATTAGGGACTGACAGACAGATTGTGTGTTGGGGTTTTTTCTAAGCTTTAATCGAGTTGGCTTGCAGCATGTTCACTTACCTGAGAGGGATCGTCGAAGTAGGCAAAACCAGATGTGACTGACTGATCAGTTTCTCTTCTCCTTCGTCATTTCAATGATTGATCCGTAGCAGGATTGTAGTGTTCCCAAAAGGAGAGACCAAACCTGACGCTTTCAGCGCGGATGAATAAACTCGAAGCGTTCGGCCACTCCGCTATGTTGCTTTAAATGTGATTCTCCCGCGCAAACCGGCGTTTTCGCGCCAGCTGCTGCACGGTGACGACGCTTAAATATGTCTTTCCCGAAGGCCGCTGAGGTCTTGTGATGTGCTTGCAAGATACGGGAGGGTTTGTCTCTCTGTTTTTATTTTCTGTTGTGCATGTAGATCTGATTTTTTTGGGGGGAAAGATTCTCTTGTTTACATATGAATCGTACTATTGAGATATTATAATCTGAATGACAGTTACATATAAATATATGGACGTTGCCAAACTTTTGGTAAATGTTTAAATATGGAAACGATTTTAAAGCGAGTTTCTTCACTACATTTATCCATAAATATTATTATTATTATCATTATTATGAAAATTACAAATATAAATGTGTGAGTTATTCTGGATTGGTGTCCGTCACTCCCAGCGAAATATTATTATTATTATTATTATTATTTTCGTTTTATTTTTCTCGTTTTCCGTTCATGGTTTGGTTGAATTGTTTGTGTGTGTGTGTGTGTGTACAGAATGTGTGTTTGTTAAAGCTCCTTGCTTTCAGTTCTGATTTGTATTTCTCTAGCTGGGGGTCAGACAGCCATCTGAATAACTTTCGATGGGAGAGCCGTGATTTTTGGACACAGAAAACATACAAGTGAATGAAAACGTTTCGCTTTTAGGTTTAACGTTTTGTTTCTTTCTTCATTTCTCTGCATGCTGCGTCAAATGCTGTGGGAACCATTGAAATGTCATTCATGAAAATGAGAAATAAAATATTTGAGACTTGTACAAACTGTTCTCTGTGTCTTTCTATCGCGCCGTTAGCAATGGATCCATCTAATTTTTTTTTTCTTGTCTATAAAGTATTATATTTAATAGTGAAATTAAGTGCCTGATCTTGACCCGAGCTTATTTCTAAACGTTTTCTGTTCTCTAAATCTGTAATATTAGCTGGGTCCCACTAGGTGTCAGTAATACACAACTAATGAACGAAAGAACTATTGAGTCAAAGTGGAAACCCAGTGTTGTGGGAAGGTTAGTCTAAGGTTATAAAAATAAATAAAGCTTAAATAGTCCTTCTGTATATATTAGGTTGGGAAAACTAAATTTATTGCAACGTTCTGAGAAATTTAGATACTGGTCACAGAAAGGAACCTACAACTATCAATTACTGATGAACACATTCATTTTTATTTGAATTATCACTCTGTGGGTTATTTAAAGTGTCTTTGGATGCCTTTTGTCTTTCAAACACATGAAAATGCATGTTATTGGTTGAATATAGTTAAATGGTCACATGATATGCGAGAAACCAATTGTTTTTTGTTTTTTTACTGCAGTAACCCCACTGCAGTTTCTTCATAACATAATTTATTTTCTTTCTCTTTGTATTTCTTAACAATAAGGTACACACTCATCCTATTAAAATCAATGTGATAAACAAGTTAGATCAAAAGCAATCTAAAAGTAATCCGTTTACATTACTTAAAATATGCAATATAATGGTTTATGTTACAAATGACAATTTTTGTCTTGTTTTCAACTGCTTTTAATTCAGTATGGTGTCTAACCTGATTAAGGCCTATTCCATTTAGATTGTAACGGGCAGAAAGTTCACCTGTTTAGAAACAAGTTTCCAAAGAAACGTTTACTAAATGGAAATGGTATTAGTGTACCTTTCAGAAGAAGAGTTATCTCAGTAGTAAAACACATCCTCCTGGTAAAGAAATCAAATTAAATCAGCCTAAACTAGTTTCCAAACCACACCCTAACAACCCTGTCAACAAACAAAAAAAACCCTAAAAATTGTTCCAGAAGGACCATCTTATACATAAATGATAAACAGTCATGCTTATATTCAGTGCAGAACACATTTATAATGGCTGGCTGAGAAAAATGCTCAAAAATATGACCCAAACCAGCCTAATAATCTCACCTATCATCTCAATCCCATTTAAACCAAAGGGAAAATTTACAACAGACATTTTCCAACACGTCATTTTTCCCCCCTTGCAGAAACCGAACACACAAAAACACACACACACAACAAACAATAAAAATCAACATCATCAGAAACAAAAAAGACAAACACAACAGACAAATGTCTATCAATTACAGCTACACACACACACACAGCTATTTCCCACACACATGCATAGACACCAGAGGACACTGATCCACTTCCAGAATCCGTGCCCCGGTAGGACAATAGTCTTGGCCTCGCAGGTTGGCTTTTCTCAGGCCCAGTGTCTGGAACAGCGAGCGATACTTTGTATCGGTGTCCGAACTGATTGGGAAGGAGAATAATTGATGAAAGTGAGAGAATCGGAGTAAAGCAGAGAAGAGAGCGGGTTCAGCTGGAGTTCAGGTGTATTCTCAGGTGACTTTATTTCTGCACACAGGCTGCTGATAAGTATGTTTATCGAGCAGACAAAAGGACAGTGAGGATCCTGTTGCTTCAGTTTAAACCTGTTCTCCATCTCCATGTGCTGGCGACGGGACACCAGACGGGCTCGAAGTGAAGCAACAAAACGCAATATAGGGATAAATGGCACTTACTACTTAGTAAGTCTCTTACTAAAAAAAAATGCACATTTCTGTTCATTTCCTGTGCTTGAAAGGTGTGTATGAGACCCTTCAGTCTATTAAATGTTTTAGGCTATAGACTTTAGTGAATGATTACAATTACTTTTAATCCAGGCTTGGAAATCAAAATTTTAAAGTTCCCTGACATTTCCAGGTTTCCCAGTTTTTAAGCACACAACTGATCAAACTTGATCGATCAAACACAACCCGCCTCAAAAATTTGACAAGCTACTAAATTGGTGTAAATGGGGGTATTTTTCAGCTTTAACGGAAGCCACATCATCCTAATGTGTGTACTTGCTAGTGGTTAATGAAGCATAGATGCAGACCTTTGACTTCAGGTATGTAATCCTCAGGTCAGCCGCATATCAAAACACACACTAATCTCTGCATGTACGACAACAAGCTCACCAGAACGCTCCATTCATGCTGTCCTCATCAGAGTTCAGACAACACGCGGAGCAGGTAAGTGCCTGGACGCTTGGCTGGTCAGGTGAAACCGCATCCCCGGCCCGCGGGGGCTTTTCATAGTTCTGTGCGACTAGCTACAGTTACACACCGGCAGCCTGATAACAAGACTCGACTTTCAGAAGCAGTCATGTGTGCCGCAGGTGTCCGAGGACAGCGGCGTCAGACAGGTGTCAGAGAGCTAATGATGAGAAACAGACCCACGGAGGAGCCGTTTCCCTGAGAACTCACCCTCAGGCCATCCAAGATGTAGAGGAGTTTGTTTCTTCATGGGAACAGATTTGGAGAAATTCAGCATTACATCACTTGCTCAACAATGGATGCTCTGCAGTGAATGGGTGCCGTCAGAATGAGAGTCCAAACAGCTGATAAAAACATCATAATAACCCAAACCACTCCAGTTTAGTATTTGCTTAGAACTGTTTCTGCTTGTAAACGGTGCTTTATCTGTGACTTTCAGAACTGAAGCGACAGTACAAAGTTAAAATTTCTTAATGGATTTGTTTCACTCAGCTTCGCAAGATGTTAACTGATGGTCATGTGGATTACAGTGATGTCTTTATCAGCTGTATGGAGTCTCATTCTGACGGCACCCATTCACTGAAGAGCATCCACTGGTGAGCGAATGATGTTATGCTGCATTTCTCCAAATCTGTTCTGATGAAGAAACAAAACTCATCTACATCTTGAATGATCTGAGGCTGAGTAAACTGTCAGCAAATTTTCTGTTTTGGGTGAACTATTCCTTTAAATATGTGCTTGACAGTCAATCTGAAAATGCAAACGTGAACCTGGAGCACAAAAGCAGTCATAAGTAGCGTGAGTAACAATAGCCAACAATATATGTATGGGTCAAAATGATAAATTTTTCTTTTAAGCCAAAAATCATTAGGATATTAAGTAAAGATCATGTTCCATGAAGATATTTAGTAAATTTCCTACCATAAATATATCAAAACTTATAATATGCATTGCTAAGAACTTCATTTGGACAACTTTAAAGGTGATTTTCTCAATATTTAGACTTTTCAATCCCACAGATTTCAGATTTTTAAATAGTTGCACCTCGGCCAAATATTGTCCTATCCTAACAAAAAAAAAAAAAAAAAAAAAAAAAATCAATGGACAGCTTATTTATGTTTCAAAAAACTGGCCCTTATGACTGGTTTTGTGGTCCAGGGTCACATATAACAATATAAGGACGTTTCAAAGAAGAACCAGCAAAAAGACCAATACAACTGTATGTTAATTGCAACCATAACTTTTCCACTTTTTATGACTTCTACAGCTAATTTTCTGAAAACACCTCAATAAATGTTCCATGACAAATAATTGAAAATAAATGCATTATAAGATTCAGTACGGTCATATCAGTCTGCAGCTCTTGATATAATGCTTGAAACAGATAAAATTCAGTTAGATATAAAAAAAGATGAAAAATCCAGAGTATTTTTATTCAAGTTATTTATTAATGCCTTAATTACAATGACAATCCCATCTCAATAAATACTATGCATGACTCACTTTAGGTCATTGTAATATTCTGGGCTGCTTCTTTTAGACTCATAAAAGGACAAAAACAATAAAATCAACCAACCACAGTTTGTAAAATTTCTTCTACATCATCATAAATGAAAAAAAATTAAATGAACAAGGGTGATTTACTTTAAGCAAAGTAAACATTACACTTTTTTAACAAATTGAAGGAAAATATTTATTATACAATTTACATAAAATCTGCATAAAAGTGACTGAGGTGAAAAAAGGCAGCTACTCCTGATATTTTTGTAATGACAAATGAGAAGTGTTGATCTAGGATCTGCTATCTGATGCCCAAACAGGCATAATACTAAGCATGTGACCTCAGATTAACATCTGTTTTTTGAGCAGTCAAATGTTGTACAGATACGAATGACCCTACATTGTTCCTAAAGAGTTTTGGTCCACAAACAAGCGGCATGATGCAGAAAACTAGATCACTCCCATTATAACCCATAAACCCACAAAGATAATGGGAATAGTTATTGCTGTGGTGTAGACACACTGTAACTCTTTATATACACGTATACCTGTTTTTGTTCTGCATCTCCATAGCAACAGTGAATCAGACAGGAGCTCTGAGGTTCTGATTGGCCAGCATCCGGAGTCTCCGCCTCTCCACAGCCTGCTGCTTCTTCCTCTCGATCTCAGCATCACTGCACCTCACGGCTCCAGAGTTACACACATCTACAGAAAAACACAGACAATGAATAACAATCGTTTTGGAAAACTTGATGCAAGTCAGATATTTAATGAATATAACACACCAAGATCTAGGGTTTTTTATTTTTAACTATTTAACAGATCTAGAAAAAACTATTGAGTATTTTTATTTAGCACTGAGGCAATAAATTGTTCTAAAGTCTTAGTAAAGACATTTATAATGTTACAGAAAAATTTCTATTTATATTTTTGTGCATCAAATCAGAATGATTTCTAAAGGATCATGTGACACTGAAGACTGGAGTAATGATGCTGAAAATACAGCTATGATCACAGAAATAAATTACATTTAAAATATACTCAAATAGACAGTTACTATAAATTGTAATAATATTGCACAATATTACTGGTTTTGATCAAATATGCCTTGGTGAGCATAAGATACGTCTTTACAAAACATAAATTTTTTTTTACAGACCTCAAACTTTTCAATGGTAGTGTATATTATACATATGTTCATTATCATTATTTTTGCCTAAATGTTTAATTAAGTGACTATGCAAAAATATCATTAATTACTATTGATTATATGGTTGCATGTAAATGAAAATGATTAAATATTCTTAATTTCGCTAAATTAGTGGAAAACAATGTGGAAAACATCCTTGATTATTTTTAGATTTTTCACACTATTTTAAATATAATTATTAAAATAATAATATAAACTAATGTTATCAAATTAATAACTAATTTGATCAAAAATAAAGTTAAAATGCCCCGACATAACACTTGCACACCACAGTAATAAAACATTGGAAATGAGAACCGACATCAAGCCCCTGCAGTGGACCTTAACGGGTCACTGTACGGCTTTTTGAACTGATGACCTTCTGCTGTTCTCACATCTGATTGGAGGACAGCCAGCACGCCCCTCTCGTGCCCCTGCTGTGTGGGGGGAACAGCACAGGTCCCACGTCCCACCACAGAGGAGCTTCTCACCTGTTTGAATTTATACGGTCCATTACTTGAGGGGCCAGATGGTCTCGTTGCATCACATGACACATTAGAGCAGAGTCCTGCAGGCCCGGAGTTCACCGCATGAGCTTTCTGGCCGTACAGAGACACTTACATCTTTTCACTTAACACTTAAACATTATCATCCTGCTTTTTTGTGGCAGAAAACTCCTCTAGATTATCACACTCACCACATGTATCGGTGGTGTTTTGCTGCTTGTTTGTGGCGTTGCCAGATAACTCCTCAAGATTATCACACGCCTCACAAAACAGATCATCGTCCTCCACTCCGTCATCCCAGATGTCATCAGACGCAAAAAAAGAGTCCAGGTCTTCATCTAAAACATCACCAAAGCCATCTCTGGCTGTAACGGCATCCTCTCCTTGTTTAATGCCTCCAGAGTTTGGATTCTGGTGCATGCTGGGAGGATTTGAATGAGGAGGTTTTATAGTACTGGGGCCGGTGGATGGCAGCGTCTCTTTGGTCCTTGGCTGGAAATGTTGCGTTGAGGAACCAGCGTTGAGCTCGGATGAATTTTGAATAACCTGAAGCTGTGCTACTTGTGTCTTGCGCTGATTCTGTTTGCCACTGAAGCAACTTAGAGGAACTGGCAACGCTTTACTCGTGGGAAAAACCTGATTTGTGCAATTACTTTCCAAACGATTTCCGATTCTTGGCTTGGCCTGTATTAGAGAGCCCTGCTGAAAACTTTGCTCACTTTTTGTCTGTTGCCCTTGAAATGTGCCACATTTAACATCAGTTTTAGCTTCTTGTTTTTGGTTTGCCATTGCACTGAAAGCATTTCGATTCTCATGAGTTTGTATTTGTGTCGAACTGTACTTCGGTGCAGCAAACAGATCTGGGTTTTGCGTCATCTCCAACAGCAACGAGTCATCGAGTAAACCGTCACTGTTCCAGTCATCATCAAAATCATCGGCCTTGTTAACTTGTGTACTGCCATGGTTTTCTGACGTAGTGGATGCAGAACCTTTATGTGAAGCGCTGGCTTTCTCAATGCCGAGATTTCTCTCAGGAACTTCCTGAGTACGACAATCTGACGCCTGACGCCCATCGAAAAGGAAATCAAGATCATCGTCCATCTCCTGATCAAGTCCCCTTTCATCGACAAGTTTCTCACTGGGTTTTAGAGCAGAGCCACTGAATCGCTCGCCATGCGGCGGCTCTTGTTCCTCAGAACGTTTTGAACCCGATGCATCCGAGCTCTGTTCTCGAGCTTCATCTTGCCTCATGTTGAAGTCAAACTGCTTCGCCAGCCGCATTAGAGCTTCCACAGTGCTCTGTCTGCAATACAAACACATGATGACATACCTTTTCCTATCGTTTATATGATTTCATTCATTTACTAATTTGTGATTATATAGGTGCTTATAATTAAATAAGTAATGAAAAATCAAATAGCATAAATATTTAAAGAATTAAAAAAAAAAATGTATTTAAAAAAAAAAAAAAAAAACAGTAAAATCCACAGTCTCCAAAACACTCCATCAAATACAAGACGTGGGCTTGGCTTTGGGTTGCTGTACTTCTGGTGTGCAGGGAATGGCACTGTCCCCAATCCACTGCAGCAAAGACGAATCCGCTTCTTCTAGTCTTCCATTCTACAAACAAACAAATACATCACAATACAGCATTTGACATTAACACTTAACTTGTTTTGAACTGAAAACATTCTGGTAGTTTATGTTCCTCGAGCAAACCTTTGGTGCGATCCGATTGGCGATGTCCGATATATCCACCGCTCTGACATTTGCAGCTCTCCTCTGTCCACGACCTGGAAATAAATGCAATTCTGTCATACTTGGATACTGCACATTTAAAGAAGAATTACAAAAACGCACAAGTCTAATAGACATGCATACCATGACGAACGGGTGACGGAGATGTCGTGTCCCATATAATATCTTGATGAAAATCCGGATCATTGCTGGGCGAGTCGTCAGGGATCAGTCTCCTGAACTGGCCTCTCGCTGGACGTGTAGGGGTTTTGAACTCTGCTATAAAACACACGCAGGTCAAAACACCTGCTTTAATACAGACACATGGTTGCATCTGACGGTTCTGCGATGCACATTAATTACTTAATGCAGTAACCGAAAACTTCATAGTACTTTGACATGTGGGACTTTCCTTTTTATGCTATCCTTGCCTTCTTAATGAAATTTGATAAGATGTCAAAAGATAGTTAAATCACAATAATGTAAATCATCAAATTGAGGTCAAGTCTGAGACCGGCCAGAGCATTTTTCTTAAAGTTTGCACTACTATTTTATTAAAATGTTCTTAACTTTCTTTTACTATTATGCTATCCTTGCTTTTTTTTATGATATTTGATAAAATGTCAAAGATGGTTCAATCAAAATAATTAAAGTTATCAAATTGATGTCAAGCCTGAGACCGGCCAAAGCATTTTTCTTAAAGTTTGCACTGCCATTTGTGACCCTGGAGCACAAAAGCAGTCATAAGTAGCACGTGTAGTCTCTGGGGAATATTTGTAGCAATAGCCAACAATAAATTGTATGGGTCAAAATTATAGATTTTTCTTTTATGCCAAAAATCATTAGGATATTAAGTAAAGATCATGTTCCATTAAGATATCTTCTAAATTCCCTACCATAAATATATCAAAACCTAATCTTTGATGAGTAATATGCATTGCTAAGAACTTCATTTGGACAACTTTAAAGGCGATTTTCTCAATATTTTGATTTTTTTGCACCCTCAGTTTCCAGATTTTAAAATAGTTGCATCTCAGCCAAATATTGTCTGATCCTAACAAACCATACACCAATGGAAAACTTATTTATCAGTTTTCAGATAATGTATAAATCTCAATTTAAAAAAATTGTGGTCCAAACCCACACCAATAAAAATAAAATAACCATAACAATCTTAAACACAAACAATTTTATTAATATTAAACTAAATACGTTACATAAAAGCAATACAACGTTCAAACAATAAGTCGGAGATGTCAACTGGTCATGAGTGAGTCAGATTTCAGTGTGTTTTGGGGTGATGTGTTACCCGTGTCGCGCATCTGCTCGGGGTTCAGTGTCGCTGCTTTAGGGCTGCGTCTCAGTCTGTTTACTTTCGACTTCATCTGCGTCAGTTTGGCGATTTCATTTCGCTCGCGGTGTTCCTGACTGCCTCTGCCCTCCATGTTGTCTTTAGTTAATATATCACCGAGTTGGTATTATATTACTTGTGCTTTTCGCTGCCATCGTGAGCCTGGATTTGTATAAATTGTTCAAACATTCCGCCAAATACGCAGTTCCTCCCAGTTCCTCCCAGGATTCATTGCGGAAACGTGCTCGAGGACGTCGGGTGTGCGTAGCTGCTACGCAAGAGCGACGCATACAACCTACACAATATAGCTAGGATTAAATAGCTGACAAAAATAAGGCAGCTAATTACATATTGATAATTTAGCGAATGCAAAGCGGTTGTCTCAAGTGAATTTAATTTTAAAATGTATATATAAGTGATGATGATAATAATAATGATAATAATAATAATAATAATAGGAATAAATAAATCTGCCAAGTAGGCTATTGTAGCTGTATTGTTGACAATACTTGGACGATTTGTTCTGCAATATAAACTACACATACTATACTAAAAACACCGATTTTGAAGCAGTTATGTTTTATTTTTAAAAACATATGTTCGTAGTTGCATTACATAAGATGTAATTACATAATGACATCAAAGCGCCCAGGTACTGTCAAGTTATGTATACTGCAGATGTTATATTAGTCATGAATTGAAAAACCCTGTTATTAAAACCCAAAGGAAAATCTCAAGACAACTCGTGGTGAATTAGTCTTATGGGTCTTAAATCTGCTGTAAGAAACCACTGTCATCAAAAATATGAGAAAAATAACCTGAAACCGTGAGGGAGATACTGATCCTTGATTAATTTATGATTTTGCACAGCAACAGAAACTGTAGGAACTATGGTATTTGGGCAAAACTATTGTTTTTCATACCAAACTTGCATTTTTGAAATGGTCGTAAGCCAATGTTCTGTGAGAAAACTGAATCCAGTGTTTCTGATCTCTTGCTGCAGGTATTCATCATCACACTGACAGCAGTCTGGAGCTCTGTGTGTCCGTGTCAGCGCAGGTCAGTGTCTGCACTGCTCTGCAATCACAGCACATTATGTGTGTGCTCTTTTCTGAAATGAGCTGTGTCCAAATAATGCTTGATAGAGATCTCAGCTTGTCAGATCCTTTGTCCTATTGTACTTAAGGAGTGATTACATTGTATAAATGTCAGCATGTTTCCACTCAGTCATGTATTTATATGTTTATTTTTTGGTTTCTTGCATACTTCGCTTGTGGACTGCACCGCTGCAAAGCTTCAGAGTTATTTCAGGGTAACGTAACACAGGAAATAGCTGCAGGAGCTGGACATAAATTTAAAGGCGCTTGTGATCGACCTTTTAGAGGTTAAGTAGTCATACCGAGCTATTTTGTTAACAGAAAGTTTGACGATTTGTTAATCAGTAACCTTAACATTAAACAAATTACTGCTCAAACTGGTCGTCAGAATTTTTTGCCTTGCAGCATAAAGAAAGGGGTTTTCAGTCTATTAGATGCCACAGACCCCTAAATACTGTCAACCTTTTGCAAGGGACCCCCATCCTGAAAGGAAGCTATATATTTGTTTTATGCATAAAGACCCAGTTTATACTAAATTAATTGCCATACTATATATACTATACCAATTTAATATACTATTCAGAAAATGTTTAGTTTCCATAATTTCCATTAAGTTCTTTTTTCTGTTTATTATAAAATATATACTGTTAGATGTATTATTGATTTATTAAATTTTGTATTATTTATTTTTCAGTTATTTATTTATAATTTGTATTTATTTGCCTATTTTAATCAAATTATTTATTTATTTAATTTTATTTATCTAATTTTTATTTATTCTTAATTTTTATTTATTTATGTTTACACTTTAAAAACAGTTTTATCTAAACTTAAATTGTAAAAAAAATTTATAAAAATGTGCAGCTTTGTGTTTTTTGGTCTTTTTTATATTTATTTTCTATTAAGTCTTAAGTTTTTTTTCTACTCACTTCAATACTATACTGTTAAATTTATATATTTATTCATTTTTATCTAATTCTATTGTTTGTTTGTTTGTTTGTTAAAATCGAATTTATTATTTATTTTTATCTATTTGTTTACTTATTTTAATCTAATTATTTATTGTAATCTTATTTATATTTATTCACCCTTATTTATTCATTCCAAACTCATATTTTCTGTCCTTTTCATGTTTATTATAATTTTTGTACAGCACAAATCATTTGAATATAAAAACTAGACCACTTTGTAGTGCTGTTGTGGTGCTTTTGGTCCTTTTTAAACATTGACTGATGTTTGATGAACTGTTTTTGTATGTAAAAGAGCTGTATGTATTCTCATACCAATTTTGGAATGACATGAGAGTAAAAGTCATAACAGAATTAACTTTTATTTATTTATTTATTTATTTATTTAAACACTAATTAATTTAATTATAAAAGTTCCATAAAGATATGTTTCCAGAATCACTGTAGCCATTCACACCATATGATAAATGAAGACCATCTCATTGAATTATCAAAGCATGATATATTGTGGTTTGGCAATTTAGCAGAGTTTCCTGTGAGCTCTGCCCGTGTCAGAAGGGGCCTCACGGGTGAGTCTAATCAATAGCGCTAAGTCATCCTAAACAAGAGCAGACTGGGGATATATTATTTGATCTGACCCGTGGCTAATAAATCTCCCATGAACTGTTAAGCTGTCAGGCTGACATGTAGACAGAGGCCTGATTGACTGCCCTGTCACTGCTAAAGCTACCTCAACAGATTACTTATGTTTATATCTGAGCCCGGGCTGGGTACGTATACACACACACACAGAGTCTGCACTGCTAGGACTTTTATTTGATGAATGGCTGTAAACCAAACAATATACTATTGGGAAACCCTTTAAAATATACCCCTTATAGCACCTCCAGAGCCGGTCCAGCTCCGGTTACCCGCGGCAACCTGATGATGTCATCAGAAAAGGTACCTAACGACCCCTGGTTGGCCTTTTTTGTGGTTAGGTCCTGATTAGAGGAGCTGATTGAATGTGTATATATGTGTGTGTGAAATTGCTTAATCACTCACAGGCCTGTCTTTGGTGTGGTTCGGCCGAGGGTCACACAGGGGTCGGCTGCTAACTGTACATACACTGACCCATCAAGCGGTTCACATCTCAGCCTGAGTGATTTTGGGAGGCTCAGCTCTTGTATGTTTGTGATTTGACATTCTGATTTGCCGCTTAAGGTCCATTCACACCAAGCACAATAACTATAACGATAACTAGACAGAAATAGTTTTAGGATACTACTGTAAGTCTGTGTCTTTGTTAAATGAAGCCAGTTGCTTCTTCAAACGAGAGCAACCTCCTGTCCTGTTACAAGCTTTCACAAGACAACCCGACACCCATCTGTTTGTCTCTCTTTCTCTCCTCTCTTCGTTTCTCTCTTTGCCCTTGAACTGAAACAGATCCAGAGAGATATTCAATCCCTTCATTTCCTCGTTTCGATTGTGGACACCTCTTATTATATGCATGATTTAAATGGTTAAAACAGTATGTATGTGTTAATCATGCATTGCTGTAAATAATAAATAATAAATTATATTTTGATTAAATAGAGTGAAGCCTTTAGGAAAAAAATCAAAATTTTTATGACAGTTAAGCACATTTTCCCCACTGACTTATTATTACTGCAATGCAAAAAATTAAATAAAATATATTATAGTATATATTATATATATATATATATATTTATATATATATATATATATAGGGCACATGTAACATTTTCATATCCTATAAAAATTATAAATATAAAAATAATTACACACATCTAGTATGTACTACACATCTAGTATGTACTATGTACTATACTGTATGTACTATATATATATATAATGCAGTGTTTAAAAGTAACATTTCTAGATGCATTATGGTAAAAATACTGTAGATTTCATTAAAAATACAGTAATCTTGTAAAATACTGTAGATTTTATTTAACATACGGTACTCCTGTACAGCTAAAGGTCTGTAGGAATAACTGAAACATTTAGCCTACTCATAACACAAACATAAACACTGCTTCAGATCATAAAATAAAAAAACTTAAAAAAAATTGTAAAAATTATAAACATGGTTTTGGATCAGCTTCAAGATTCTCCAGTGTTGAGATGATGCCGGGTTTGTTTTGGCAGTGAGTTTAAACAGGAAAGTGGAAGAAGAGCGAGATCAAGCGTTAAAATCCGACCCAGACATTTCAATTTCACTGACCATAACTCACCTTCATACCACAGATGGCTCTGTTACAACCGAACCACAAGCCATGTTCATAAGCCACTTTCTCTCATTCAATCCTCCTTCCTGTTTTAGAGGAAATACTGTCTGGACATGGACTAGACATTAATTTACCCCAGCTATTGACTAAACATTCACTATAAACAAAACAAACCCCAGCTACATATAAAATACAAGCCACACAATAAAACAATAACAAGTCATCTACAATACAAGCCACAGGAGAAAGCAGTACCTCTCGTGCCCTACAGAGGGCGCTACACACCCGCTCCAGTGTGCACTGTGCAGTCCACTTACCAACAACACATAGGCTACAACATACCATAAAACAAATAATACTCCAGCAAAAATGTAAACTATTTAAAAAAACAAAAAAATACATACAAAATGTGTTCTTTTTAATGTAGTCACAATCGAATACTGTATCCCACAATGCAATGCGTCCAGTTTGGACTTCCATATGACAAGTACACTGCACATAGTGCCTTCTTGTCTCATTATTTGGTAAGACGTTTTTAGAATTATTTGGTAAAATTAGAATGGTAATGTTGATGAAATGTTCAGTTTAACCAGAAGTCATCTACAATACAAACCACAGGAGAAAGCAGTACCTCAAGTGCCCTACAGAGGGCGATACACACCGACCACAGGAGAAAGCAGTAAACAAAATTACAGACAACTTAACAAACATACAAAAACTATTCAAAACAATAATCATACTACCAATACTCCATAATATATTTTAAAGTATTGTCAGCCAAAATACACTATCATTCAAAAGTTTGGGGTCAGTCAGAGTTTTTCTTATGTTTTTAAAAGATCTGCTCACCAACGATAGCTATATTTATTTGATCAAATAAACAGTAAAAACAGTGATATTGTAAAAATATTATTGCAATTCAAAACAACTTTTTTCTATTTGAATATATATATGAAAATGTAATTTATTCCTGTGGTCAAAGCGGAATTTTCAGCATCATTACTGCAGTTTTCAGTGTCACGTGATCCTTCAGAAATCAGTCTAATATGCTGATTTGCTGCTCAAGAAACATTTCTGATTATTATTATCATGCTGAAAAATTGTGCCAGAGTAATAACTTTGTTGAAACCAGTGATTTGCATTTATTCTTCACTACATTATTTTTTTTTATCAATTATAATAATTTTTTGTTTAACAACACAAAAAACTTTTAATTAAACTAACTATGAATCAGTTTAATGCGCCTTTGTTTTTTTTTGTTTTTTTTTAAACCTTAATGACCCCAAATGTTTGAACAGTAGTGTACTATTTTTAAACTTAAAATATGTACTGTACAGTAATATACTGTATAGAAGGCAGTACTCTAGTACTCTATTCCACACACAGCCAACAAATCAAGGCAGACGTGCAACAAAAATAATATAACACACATGTTGAGGTATGAATTTTTATGTGAATAAACCCATACTCACTGAAAACCAAACACTAACACACACACACACACACACACACACACACACACACACACACACACACACACACACATAGTGTGAAAACACAGCTCAGCTCACGTCAGTCAAATCCAAAACAATCATTAGTACCTTTCAAAAGCATTGACCGTCCAAATGCATCTGAACACATTTTTCCTGCAGTAAATGATGTGTGAGAAACCTACAGTTGCATTCGTCGGGCAACACCAGCGTTCATGAACCTTTTCTGTATCACGTTTGACACATCCAGCAGCATTATATACAATTACAGGCTTTGTATTGAATTGCTTTGCACAGATTAGATCGAGAACTCCTGTATCAGACTCCTGCGAAGTGTGACGTAGATGTCTGTCTGCAAAAATACTCCCGGGCTTTTTGTCTGCACAATAATGACTCTTCATTTCAGGTGGCACTTGAGTTGAAACATGAGACTTTGCTTTGGCCTTTCAGGCCACTTGAAGATTCACCTGGTTCCAGGTGAAAGGTCACATGAAGGAATCTCCCGGCCCAGAGCGGCTCCGTCCAGGTGTTGAAGCATTTCTGTTTCCTGTATTGTTTTCTCTCTGTCCTGATACGGTTGATCTGCCCATCACAGGGAACGAGTCCTGGTGGCCATCTTGAAAGCGTCTGTGCCACGAGGACAGCGCCTCATTTCGAGAGTGAAGTTGTAGGGGTTTCTTTAGGGTATTTGAATAAAGGCCTCACATTGTTGCAAAACACAAAATCAAATCCCAGTACTTGAGCAAAGGATCGATCCTGTCGCCAAAAAGCCTGACTCTGTAATGAAAAAGAGTTGAAATCATTTATGAGGAAACAGTACTGGCGACGGCGCCGTCACAAATCAACGCAGCTGACAGTTCTATCAAAACAGCCGCTTTCATCTTTATCTTTTCCTGTGGGTTGAGACATTAACTGATTCCGATGTCATAAACTGTCTCCACTGAGTAATTAAGTGACTAATTAATCAGGTTGGCCGGTTAATACCATGTGACGGTGGAATTATGGGATAGGGATTGCTAGTAAATTTCAGAAAAAAACAGCAAGCAACACATTGAACACTGTGTTTTATGATTTTGAAAAATCATTGTAAACGTGAGAGAAGTGTGACTGTTAGCTGGGGCAAACAGCCATGAGAGCTGCTTTCATTGGAGGGGAATCCCTGGTGCAGTGTCGTACCTCCGCTCTGCTGTGTTCAGAAGGATGCCAGGGGTTTGTTTACATGTAGTGCCACTGACTCTCCAGCCCCATATTCACTCCCCCAAGACCACCCAGAGCCGCTGAGAGACAGACACAGATACATAAAATGCATAACACAAATGCATGAAATGCATTTCTCAGCTAATAATAAATCAACAAACAACATAGACCAACAGCCTTGACAACGGATCCGACCAACAGCCTTGACAACGGATCTTTCGCATTTTATTTTCAAATGTTTTTGGTGAATTTTGAATAAATACTGTGTAAAGAAAGTTTTCATTTAGGAATTGTGCATACTTATCTAATTATTATTGATAACAATATTTGAATTATATATATATATATATATATATACAATGGATTTATATATATATATATATATATATATCCATATATATATATATATAAATTTGTTATATGTATCTTCTGTAAATTATAATAAAAATGTATGATATTCATTTTTTTTTGCTCAAAAAATAAAATGAAATGAAAAATAAATAAATAGATCAAACAGGACACATTATAATGTACAATAAATAAATAAAAAATTAAGGCTGTATAAAAATGTTATCTTTGTTCTGATGCTTGATTCTTTGAAAAATATAAAATTCAAGAGAACAACATTAATTTGAAACGGAAATCATTTAACATTATAAATGTCTGTCCTGACACTTTTCAATTTAATGCATCACTGCTGAATAAAAGTGTTAGTTTTTTATGTTACAGTAATGAGAACCGAGAGGTAAAGTGTGCTTAAATGTCCTACGTCAAACTGTTGACTTCATTTTTTTAGGCAAAATATAATTTCTTATAAATTGATTTAGTTTTTGGGGTGAATCATCCTTTTCAGGAGCATTTTATAAATCAAGCAGTGCTTTGCTGACTTCATTTCAGGCTGGATGCACATTTTGTCCCTCAAACATCTGAACATTCAGACAGAGGCTTGATGTACCTGATGGTCTGATGCCCATGTGTGACTGCCCGTCCATTACAAAACCACCCACTGGCTGACCATCAGGAGTGTACGGGCCACCGTGACCTACTGCACACACACACACATACATGCATTACACACATACTGTATATTACACAAAAGACAGTTAAGAAGGTCAGACATCACTACGCTAGCCGCTTCCCAGAGGAAATATGTAAACAGATGCGATGCTAAAAACACACGCTTTCCAGTTCACCCAGACCATTTACTGAAACCAAGCTACAAAAATGGGTCAGAAAAGTTTGAAACAATAATTTCATAAGCATCTGTTTGGATAAATGTCTTTGAGGTCCATTGCAAGCAGCAAGCCTTAATCCTCACCAGACCAACATGCATCACACTTCATCCTGAGGAGAGTGTGCGTGTATGTACCTACTTAACCATATTTTGGGGACAAATTTGTACCCAAAAGTGAGCAAAACTAGACAAAATTGGCAAAAACCTCAATTTGGGGTCATCCTTATTTGTAAAACTGGTATAAAAATTAAGTTTTTTTGAAATTGTAATAATGCAGAAAGTTTTCTGTCAGGGGTAGGGGTTGGTTTAGGTTAAAAAGTGTATAACCATCTGTATATAAAAACAACAGAAGTCTATGTGATGTCCCCATCTAGATAGCTAAGTAAACGTGGGTGTGCGTGTGTGTGTGTGTGTGTGTGTGTGTGTGTGTGTGTGTGTGTACATCTGTGTGCCTGTGTGTGGAGAGAGAGGGGGGGGGGGGAGGGGGGGAGGAGTGTGTGTGTGTGTGTGTGTGTGTGTGTGTGTGTGTGTGTGTGTGTGTGTGTGTGTGTGTGTGTGTATGTGTGTGTTCATCCTGAAATACATTTTAAGGGCAGTTAATGCATGCGCATGTTCTTGAGTTTAAAAATAGCACAACACAATTGAACAGAAAGCATGTTTGGAGGTATACGTTTAGTCCATTGTCTTCATTTTCTGCATGTTTGGAAATTGTTTTAAAACTGCTGAACACTAAAACCTTTACATTTGAGCCATGGTCTTAAAAACGTGATGCTCATGGCACAAAACACTGGGGAAAAAAAAACGTAAAATGCAATGCAACAGCCAAATTCATTCATCTCACAAATATTTGCATAGACCAGTAATTAAAATATAGTGCAGATGGAACGCGAGAGCATATCCTGGATGAACGGCACTTCAGTGTAGATCTGAGAATTGAAACTAAAAAGATCTGGGTCAGTTTACAAGCCACTTGCCTGCGCGGTTGGACTGGTCGATCATCGGTTGGACTATTCTTCTCCTGGCGTTGATAAACCTGATGAAGCAAAGAAAAGAACAGGGGTGAAAACATTAAAAAAAGGCAATAAAAGCACATTTAAGTTTTATTAACGCTGCTGGCTTCTGTCAAAGGCAAACATCATTAAAATTATTGCTCATACTTATGATTATGGATTTGAACAAACCCAGAGTATTAAACTTTGGCGTGCAACTCATCCAGCACTGCTTGTGCTCCAGACATGAATGATTCCTCAAGCCATGCAGCTTATTAAGTCTCAAATGATCAAATTTATGACTTTGCCTGGTGGATAAGAAAATGGACGAAAAAGCCAATAGACTAAAGACCAGAATAACAGAGACGAGAGATACGAAACACCAAGAAAAACCATAAAAACCACACAAACCATCCACAACATGCTATTGGTGGCAAATTTTTAGAACACTATTTTAACACAGAACATAAATTAACACGTTCCACAGAACTTCAATGCTTTCCGCATTTATTCCCATGCTACGCTTGACCTTTGACCCCCCGACTCAATGACCTCACACCCACCCCAGCCACCCACCCATCCCCTCTCTCACCCAAAAAAAAAAACCCCCACCTCACATCCGCCCGCCGACAGCCAACAAACAAACACACAATAAAAAAATGACCGCTCTGCGTCTCCCCAGGTGCTTCGCTCGCATTTTAACCTTCACAAAGGAGGGGAAGTTCTACTTTTAATTCGCAGGAAGTGAATTACACACTCTGTGAGAGGTGTCACCATCTGAAACCCAAGAGTTATGGGTGAGGAGAAGCCTGACTTTACATCAGGCCAACTTTGACCAAATATAAACATTCACAGTATTCCCTTATCGCAAAAAAAAGAGGAATTTAAGGAATAAAGTCTCATTTTCAGAGACTATATTAATTGATATTTGTATTACCACACTAGCAAACATTTTTTATTGTTTTAAGAATAAATCTAACAAAAGTTAATACCCATGTAAAAAAAAAAAAAATCCCAATGAGGTAAGAAAAATCTATTCTTTCCTTCTCAAAAATTTATTCTTTCGAAGGAAAAAGTGAAAAAAAAAAATGTACTTATGAAGTTTTGCTTAGAAAATCAAACTTGAAAAAAATAAAAAAAAGAAAATCATACTGGAAAACAAGAAAAAAATACTGATACTTTTATTCAGCAAGGATGCATTAAATTGATCAAAAGTGAGAGTAAAGACATTTATAATACAAAAAAAAACTTAATTTCAAATATATAACAATTTTTTTTCTATTTATCAACGAATCTTAAAAAAAAACAAAAAGCATCCCACAAACAAAATAAAAAATCTGATTTTACAACAGTAAAAAAATAATCAGAAATGTTTCTTGAGCAGCAAATCAGCATATTAGAATGATTTCTGAAGGATCATGTGACACTGAAGACTGGAGGAATGATGATGAAAATTCTGATTTGATCACAGTAATAAATTATATTATAAATTATAATCAAATAGAAAACAATTATTTTAAATTGTAATTATTCACAATATTACTTTTCTATTACAATATTCTATTCAAATAAATGGCTTGGTCAGCATTAAAGACATTAAAAAATGCATCATCTATTTCCTAAGCGTCGTACTATTCACCTTTTAATGTACTGTATATTATACATTGGAGTCTTAAACACACAAAACTATATTAAAATTTATGGAGATCACATGGAAAAATAAAAATGCCAATTAAAATGTATATTTTATAGGATTTTATAATAAATTGTACATATAATGTTGCACGTCACAGCTTGAGGAGCACAATAAAACCAGAGTAAAACCAGAGAATAAAAAGAAGAGCATCATAAGACGAACAACAATAACAGCAACTACAAAAAACTCTTTGTGAGGTTGTAGAGGGCGAGCATCTCTCTCAGCTCCGCCCGTTAGGTGACCAATCAGAGATAGGAGTCGTATCCCCAGCGGGAACGGGCCTGTCCCACTCTTTAAGGGGGTTAAAAGCTGACCCCTCACTGAACCCCTCTTCTCACCACGAGACCAAGTTTACGAGCTTCATGCCTCTGCCTGTTCACTCCAAACACACACACACATACACACACTCATACACGGACCAACACGCCGCACGCCAAACACATAACAACACTACGCAGCAAGTCAAATATTTGGGGGCCCTTTCTGGTGCACAAGGGAGCAAAGAAACACATAGTACCTTTCCTTCACAATCCAACACAGAACAAACCTGCTGTGCCATATATACACTTATATATTATTACATATACCCCAAAATATGCAATAGTGTTAACATATTTGAAAAAAAGATATACAATTATAATGAATAAATTCTTAAATGTTATCAACAATAATATGAATTAATAATATATTAATAACATTAAATATAAATATAAAAGATAATATAATATAAAAATATGATAATTAGACATAAATATATCTATTTTTATTTATTTTATATATAAAATTATATATATAGATAAATACTCAAATTTGTAAAATATTTATATATTTACTTTAGAAGTTATATATTAATAAAATGCTACAGTATTTTTCTTAAATACAATTCAGAAATTATACATAAAATGTATCTGTTTATATATATGTGTGTGTGTAATTATGAAATTTACTAGCAATTTCAGAGTTGAAATTGTTACAAATTATATATATATGTATATATATATATATACACACACACACACACACACACACACACAGCTAGATATATCGAGTCTATGTGGGTTTTAAATGTTTATAATTGACTATATAAAATGGGGATGAAAAGTAACAACTCGTGAAAATATTATATTTTGCTTTTTAATATTAAATATTTATTTGCGAATTATAATAACTTAATAAAAAAATTAAAAAAAAAACAAAAAAAACAACATTAAATCCATTAAATTCATTATTACCATCACAAATAAAACAAATAAATATGTGTTAAATTTAAATTTATCTTGATGTTTTACATCAACGCTTATCTTTGTTTTAACATTTGTGAAAATCTCAAAGCTTTCTGATAATTTCCAGATTTGAATAAACAATAAATCATTGTAGCCTCAGACATGCAGACCCCACTGTACATTCCTAGGCCTCACAGTTTATATTAATTCACCATATGATATTTGTAGCCTATTAAAGCTAAAACTCAACAACAAATGTTCCTGTCTGGAAACCGTAGACATAAAGTGTTCTTTTAGTCCCACTGTATTGTGAGTTCATTCGGAGGACAGTGTGTGTGTGTCTCCACGTTTAAATAAACCAGTCCAGCTGTTTCCAGTGATAATTTCTGTTTAATTTGACAGCAGCTCGTTTTCGCCCCTCTCGTTCCCTCATCAATTTCTCTGCACGCCAGAGCTGCAGACATACACACAGCACTTTCTGCACTCTTGTTTGTGTTGGGCATTGAAGAGCACTTAATGCATTTTCACTCTGGTGATTAAAATGCTAATTAGTTGTGATTTTGATTATGAGGGCTCTTGAATCTGTGTATCATTCGTTCATTCGTTTTTTGATTTAATATTGAAATAATGTTGTTCTGAAGGCTTATTACTTAATTAACACAAAAATGTCCTGCTCATACTTGCCAATTTTATGGCAGAGAATGGTGATTTTAGTTTTTTTTTGTAATTATTTGTTGTTTTTAAGTGGATGCATATCCATCGTAAAATAATCTTATGCATCTCGTGGCGTATATTCCAAGCATTCTGCAGGTATAATGTGGGTTTGGTGAGAAACAAATCGAAATGGCACGTTATTATAATTTCTGAAAATCTATCTTGTTTTGGAGTGCTGTGTGCGAGACATGTCTTGCCTAAAAAACACGGACAAAACTACGCAAGCTCCAAAAATATGATCCAGAATACATTAAGTAAGGGTTCAGTTGCTGCAAGCATAACCATTGTAAGTGGCAACCACAATGTGTTTTTGTGTGGTGAATGAATGTCTGCCGAGAGCATGAAGCCATAGAAATTCAAGAGACATTTGGAAACCAAACACTCAGACTATAAAAACAAGCCTGTTGAGTTTCTTTAAAGGATATATCTATCTGACTGTCTGTCTCTCTATCTATCTCTATTTGTATTGTAATGGCTTGTATGTACTTTAAAATGCCAGATTGTATCAGTTTTTTTTAAAGAACGAGTGAATAAAAGTTCTCTGATGAACTTAAAAAGGTTCTACTATGACATCATGCTGTAAAATCCTTTCTGATTCTTACTAGAAATAACAACAGACATCACATTTCAGATCACTTGCTCATCCTTGTGTTTAGTTTTGAGTTGATGTTGTGTTAGTTTGATCTGATGAGCACTCACCAGTTGTTGACCTGCAGGATGGTCAGTCCAGTGTCCTGGGACAGCTGCCTCTTCTGATCCTCAGAGGGGTACGGGTGCTGCGGGGCACAAACATTGACAATCACAAAACAAGCATATGTACAACATGTGCATTTTTAACATGTACAATCTAAGGTTGACATGAAATAGTGTTCTCAACCCATTTTACTTCTGTAATGTGACGTTTCTAAGTGAAACAGAAATGTTCCAATTGAAATATTGAGATAAAAAGTAGGATAAAATGTGCATTAAAGTCAAAATAAGGTCAGTTTTGATTTCATGTTGACTTTAAAGCATTTTATGTAAATTTATCAGCGAGTCAAAGGTGTGGCCACAAAAAATGTTCTTAAGATATAATCAATGTATGTTTGAAAATGTAAAAAAAAAAAAAAAAAAATGTTTTATGCATTTGTATTATATATGTATTATGCATTTTTTAAGAATATTAAAATGTTATATTAAATTGTGAATTAATATATAATATATATTTGTAAATGTATAAATTATTTTAATATTTATTAATATTAAGTAATTAAGATTACATTTTAAAATGTATTTTAATACATTTAATACAACAACACAAAGATATATATAAAAAAAAAAAAAAAAAAAAAAAAAAAAAATACTTAAGATGAAATTTAAATATTTCTTAATTTATAATAAACTTGATCACACATTAAGATGAAATTTAATACATAAAATGAAATATATTATTCTATGAATAAATAATTCAGATTTATAAAAGATTTTTTCATTTTAATAAAACCAGTTGATGACCTTAAAATGAATGGTCAATTAAAATGTCAAAATTGGACATATTAAATGCCTCTATATATCTATTCCTATATAGATAAATATTACGGGTGCTGCGAGGCACTACACATAATATAAATTACATTTTAAAATGCAATTTTTTAAATTGTATTAAAAACAGATCATTTAAAAATTTTTTTTCATCAAATTAATGCAGCCTTGGTTAGCATTAGAGACTTCTTTCAAGCACATTTAAAAATCATAATTATTCAAAAAACAGTGTACATGAAACAAAAGAAACAACACACAAATCAATAGGACTTGAAGAATCAGATTCCAGTTGCCATTGTTCCTCTGTTGAACTGTGTTTAGTGTCTGTACAGCCAAACAAATTCATTGTGTATCTTGGCAAATAAATCCATAAACTCTAAAGGAAACCCCATGCGCTAATCGGAGAGCTGCCAGCTGGGATTTAGACACCAAGCCACAAAGTCATTACAAATTGCTATCCTGTAACCAAGGGTGACGGCTCTAGCAACCACCAAAGCCTTTCTCCAAACCCAGAGGATACGCACACAGTGACAGAGGAGGTCTCAACCTGTAATTAGACAACAACTGATCCCGGGTCAGCCATCTAAAGCTCAAGGAGATCTATAAATAAAGAGGCGTGCGTCTTAAACTGATCCTGGAGCAGGGGTTTTACAGCAGCGCCTATAAACACCTCACCCATGAATGACTCTCTCTTAACACCTGTTGCACGCCGAGAGCTCTGGTAACAAATGGTGGGTAACTTTACGAGCGAGCGAGCCATGCTGGCTAGAGGTGTGTGTGTGTGTCCTGTGAAACTCAATGAAGAGTTAAAGGTGTGTGTGGGGTCATTATCCTGTTTACAGAGGCAGTAAAACTGTTAGGGCTCTAATGATCGGTAATTCAGGGTGAACGGTACTTAAAAAGACTCTAAAACACACCCAGCCTCACCCACTGCAGCTGTGTGTTTGTGTGTGTGTGTGTGTGATGGTCTCTGTATTGTACTCAAACACTTTGTCTAGACTTTAGACTAAACTCTACCTAAAACAAAATAAAACAAAACAAAACTAAAAGCAAACAACAACAAAAAATTCACAGACAACAGGAGAGCAAACAATAGTAGAAGCAAATAATAACATGCAAAAATCAGTCATAGTTAATATAATACTTTTGCATATTTTTGGGCATATATTATATACATACATTACTCACATATATATAAAAATATATATATATAATTTAATAAAATTATAATATAATATAAAATTTATGTATAATTGTTTTAATTAAACATAAAAAAATATCATATACATTAATTAAATATATTATTTTTCCCCAAATATGTTAACATTTTTTGCATATTTTGGGGCATATATTGTTCATGGTAGTATTATATATTAAATATATAAATATATCATATATATTAAGTATATAAAGTGATACACTAATATTTAAACCACACATGAAATATTACAATAAAGAAATGAAAAAATATAAAATATAAATATATTTTATTTAAATATAATTAAATTATTAACAAACACAATAAAGAAATGAATCAGTTATTTTTAATAGTAAAATATTAGTACTACAATAAAGAAATGAATCAGTTATTTTTAATAGTAAAATATTTCAACATTTTTCTTTTTTTGCTGTACTTTGGATCAAATAAATGCAGGCTTGGTCAGCAGAAGAGACTTCTTATAAAAGCTTGATAGTGTATATATATTGCTATATTCTAGATTATTAGCCTAATTTATTTAATTTATGTGGTATATAAATACAGCTTTATAGATATTAAATAGCTACTTTTACAAAACATCCACTCCAACAAACAACTAAACAAAATTTCTAGCTTTATAGTATCTTTACTCTAAATTACAAGTAGCTTGTTACTTGGCAAGCTAGTTTTAAAGTAGCTTCTCCGACACTGCATAAAACAGATTTTCATTTTTAAAAAGATGTCTGTGATTATAACCAACATTCCAACTAAGATATTCACTAACTTCACAGTGAAGCGAGGCCTGACTTCAGCGTCCAACGGTTCTCGGTTTCATCTCTGCGTCTCCTCCTCGCCTCCCTCCCCTCTGCGTTTACCAAAAAAGTCTGGCTGTGATGAATCACCTCTCCTTTCTTTCATTCTCCCCAACATTTTTCTTTTCTGCATCCCTTTCTTTTCATGGGCAAGGACGGAAATTCCCTGAAGGTCTAGCAGAGCCTGGTCCCCAGGAGGAGCTGTCAGAGCCGTAATGGATGGTGTTTTGATAACAGCGAGTTCGACCCTGGAGAGACCCCGGGTGGGGGGGGACCCCAGCAGATCCATCCTCACACAACATGCCCGTGCAGTTGGGCTAAATGAGGTCCGTTGCGCCCCTACACCGCCCCCACCGCAGCCCTCCGCTCCTCATTTTTTGGGACTGACGCTAATTACGGCTCCCTCATTACAACCAAATGCTCCGGTGCTTCAAAGGGAAACTACGCCTGTGGAGAAACCGGCTAAAACAGTATAAAAAACATAAAAGAAATAAAAAAAAGACACAAAAACAAAACACAAAATAACAGAAATGCGCTAAATAATCCAAACCCCCTTATCTCAAACATACTTAGTGGCATTAACTGAGACGTAAACGAAAAATGTTCACCCACAGAATGAAAATTATGTCATTTCACAGCCCTCCCTCATATTTACTGAATGAAATCCAATACTTGTTTCTTACTCATTTTGGGGCTGCTGATTCCAAAAATAGTGCCTCATTTTGCTCTTCGATGTCATACTTTCACACAAAATATGTGGAATTTGAAGCATTTTTGCTTTCGACAACCATTTGTAAGGTTGAAAAAGTCCTGTATTATCACTTCATCATCAAAAAAACTGCCATAAAGACATAATTTCTGGAAAAAATAAGTAAATAAATCTCCATTTAGATTTTGCGGGGAAAAAATGGTTTGTGACAAGAAAATGTGTTGATATTTTTATATGCATTTTATATACAAGATTTAAAAACACACACATTCAAAGGTTTGGGATCAGTAATATTTTTTATATTTTAAAAGAAGTTTCTTATGCTCATGTTGTATTCTTATGCTCAGGATGTATTTAGCTATTTGATCAAAAATACAGAATTTTTATTTTTTTTATTTTGTGAAATATTATTGCAATTTAAAATAACAGTTTTCTATTTGAATATATTGTAGAATTTAATGTATTCCTATGATGCAAAGCTGAATTTTCAGCATCATTACTGCAGTCTTTAGTGTCACATGATCCTTCAGAAATCAATCTAATATGCTGATTTATAATCATTGTTGGAAACAGTTGTGCCGCTTAATATTTTTGGGGACCTGTGATACTGTGAAGTTCTTTGAAAAACAAAATGTTAAAAAGAACAGTTTATTCAAAATAGAAATTTTGTGTTACAATAAACACTACTATTCAAACGTTTGGGGTCAGTAAATTATTCTTTATTTTTCAAAAGAAATTAATACTTTTATTCAGCAAGGATGTGTTCAATGGATAAAAATGTTTTTTTTACTACTGGGAACTACTTAGAACTACAAAGAAAATATTTCTATTTTAAAAAGAAAAGTTCTTAGCATTTGAATTTGAAGTTTTTAAAAACTTTTTATTCATCAAAGAATAAAAAAAAAGTATCACAGGTTCAAAAAATATATTAAGCAGCACAACAGTTTCAACAGTAATTTCTGAAGGGTCATGTGACACTGAAGACTGGAGTAATGATGCTGAAAATTCAGCTTTGCATCACAGGAATAGATTAGATTTTAAAGCACGTTAAAATAGGAAACCAATATTAGAAACTGCAATAATATTTCACAAAAATACTGTTTTTTCTGTATTTTTAATCAAATAAATGCAGCCTTGATGAGCATACACCCTTAAAAATAAAGGGTGATTTTGCAGTGATGCCATAGAAGAACCATTTTTGGTTCCCCAAAGAACCTTTCAGTGAACAGTTCTTAAAAGAACCATTTTGAAGAACATTCTAAAAATCTAAAGAACCTTTTTCGACTATGAAGAAAGGTTCCATGAATGTTGTGTGTGTAAGCGTGTAAGAGGATCGTTTGAACCACAGTGTATACATATATACAGCATCAACGAATTAGGCAATATTTGGCCAAATCAAATATTGTGGCAAATCAGCAGAATTTTTTTTTCAAGATACAGATCCAAACCTGCATATTTTTGGGACACAAAACTTAATGCAACTCTTTCTCATGCAGCAATGAACTCTCCAAAAAAAAAAAAAAAAAATGCAGTAAAAGTAGTCGAAATGACTCATATGGGTCTTGAGCAACAGTAAGAACTAAGAAAATAATGACTGGGTGAACTATTCCTTTGGTCTGCGCTGCAGTAGAATTAAAGGGTAATCAGCGAGCGGAGGTCTGCGAAATCACATTTACCACTGACAAACACAAATATGGAGATTGAAAATGATCAGAGCCTGGGAAGAGGCAGGGTGGAAAACATATGAATTAGGTTTTGCATGCGCTTCTCGTGTTTCTAAACTTCAAACAGAAGGATGCAGTAACGTCTGCGATGGCGCTGCATGGTGTTTGTGTGGCTGCTGGAGCTGAATGGATCAGGCAACTGTACGGGAATAAAGGTTGGGGGCGCGTTCTTTTACACCCACGACCTTTGACCCCCTAATGATCTCAGGGAATGTTGTAATGTCATCTATCTGAATGCTAACCACCTTATTTGGCGCCTGAAGGAAAGCCCTCGTGTCTACAACCCACAGTCTGTTTGATTGTTCACCTTCAAATCACTGTGAAGTATGTTTAGGTGTTTGTGCGCTGCTACAAAATATCTGTACAATAATGTTATGTGATTATTGTCGTGTTAATTCATAAGTTGATCATGTATTGGTTTAGGCCTGTACTTGGTTCTCATATAAAATAAATAAAACACAAATACTCAATAAAACTAAATCACACAACAGACCAAATAATCATTTGATACAAAACATGCAAAGTAAAATGGTCTCATTATTTTAACACTCCATATTGAAATAATTATAGATATATCAACACTTCTTGAATTTTATTCACCATCTTGGATAGATTTTTTCCAGCTTGTGCATATGGGACTGACTCCTCTTTGAAGGATATTTATGATTCTGCCAATTTGGCAATAAAGTATCTAATTTTCTTTGCTGTTCAAAGGTTTGGGATTACTTTTGGATTTTTTTTAAATGAAAGACGTCAGTAAAACAGGGGTGAAAAATACAGTAATTTGTGAAATATTATTATAATTTAAAAGAACTATTTTCTACATGAATATTTGTTAAAATGTAATTTATTTCTGTGATGCAAAGCTGAATTTTCAGCATCATTACTCCAGTCTTCAGTGTCACATGATCCTTCAGAAATGTCTTTACTGTCACTTTTAAACAATTTATTGCATCTTTACCAAATGATTTTTTTAAAATGAATATTAATCAATATATATATATAATATATATATATATATATAATATATATATATATAATATATATATATATAAATGGCCAAATCCATATGGCAAAAACTATATATTACCAAATATATATTTTTCAAATATACAAAAAGGCATATATTTGCTAAAATATGTTTTGTAAATATATTTTTACCAATATATGTTTTGATCATTTTTGTATATTTTTTAAAATCTATTTTAGAAATATAAATGTATATATATATATATATATATATATATATATTTAAAAACATTTGAAATTTATATTTTGATAAAAATGAATGCAGTGTGGTTAGCACATGTTTAGCTCATTCCTGTCCTCTCATGACTCCAAACGATAATAAAAACACAAAAGAATAAAAGCAATCTGAAAGCAAAAAAAAAAAAAAAAACTTCTACAATCCTTCCTTCCTTAATGTTGGTTGCTCGGGCAGCCTTGTGTTCTGCTGCTTCACATCTGCTGTCAAGAAGGCAACAAACTACCCACTAATTACCCAATCTAAATCACAGCCTTTATGTGGGACACATATGAGCTAGTGTTTATGAGGCAGTGTGAGCGCCTATTTGTTTGGAAGGAGATTCAACAAGTTTCCGAATAAGCTTGAGGGAGGGGGAGGGGCTCCGAGTTGTGCCCGCCCACTTTACCATGGAAACCGTTATCACACTTTACACATGACAACAGTAAAAAAACCCTGCCTGTGTTTCATCCCAATATATCGTTACACCGGTCATTAGTGCATCTGTGTGTGTGTGTTCACTACTAGCCTCTAGGCAATGTGGGAGCGTCACTGAGCTTGAAATAATGTAGCCGTGCAGGTACAGACAAGCCACATGATCTTCTTATCTAATTCTGTGCATCTGTAAGCTGTTTTATAGGTTTATATATGGGTATCGATGACCTTCAGATTAAGTTTACAAATAAAGAAACTTTAGGTTACATGATAACTAGTAACACACATTCACCCACACTTTCATTAATCTTAACATAACTGAACGTTAATATTTCTGAAAACCATAATTCTGTCATTTACATTTATATTGCATACAGTTTAATGACTTTTGGCTTAAGTTCAGCATATTCTGATTTGGTTTTTACCCTATGATAAAGTAATACACAATGTAAATTAAGATTATATGAGCTTGATTTGTATTATCATTGGGAAAGCAGAGATAAGTTTTACCGTGAGGTGCTGGAACAGCCATGCCCTCATGATGTTGGTTGCCACTTTGGGAAAAATGCCTCTTTTCTTGTTGTTCTTCCTCTCTTTATCAGGGTCTTCCTCCTCTCCTGTGCTTGGAGACGCAACACTGTGATCCAGAAAGTCACCTGGGGAAAAGAAAGCAATTACTGCGCCTTAACAGATGCGAGATAATATTCTTCGTATTTGCATTGGCTGCATTCTTTTTCATTTCTTTGTAATGCTTTTAAAGTGCCCCTATTAGGGTTTTTGAAAATGACCTTTCATGCAGTGTGTAACACAGCTCTAAGTGAATGAAAACATCCTGCAGAGTTTTAAATCTAAAAGTGCACCGTGTATAAAGTTATTGTCTCTCAAAAGAAAGAGTCGACTCTGAATCATTGAAACGAGTCATTTTTGAAACGAATCCCAAGCCATTTCATGTTGACATCAACATGAAACATTAGCATATTGCCCGCCCTCTTGTTGGTCTTTCCGCATTGGTCTGAATGAAAATGCAAATTTATTCTTTGCCACTAGGTGCAGCTTTTGGAGCGATAAAAATAGCGGTTTCCCTGGTAACGCTGTACACAAAGCAGCACTGTGCTCACAAACGCTGCTTTATCAGGCATTACAGGCATGATGAAATGAAAATGAGACCAATCGGACCAATCACCGCAGATTAGCATCACGCAAGGGAGGGGTTTGGAAAAATGAATCGTTTAGCGAATCGTTAGCGAGTCGTTGAGCAAGTAAGGTAAAATTAAATGCATATTATAAGACAATGAAAGTGTTTTTTGACCTTACATGCATGTCAACCTGTTATTGGGGACTCCCAAAACCGAAATATGAACCTTTCATTAGCCATAATATGAGCACTTTAGACCCCATTTAAAAGGGGTTTGAACATTTCAAAAACCTTCTAATACATGCAAAAGCATATTTAGTTTGATGTTTATATTTCACTAATAAAGTACATCACAAGTCCTTTATTCATTTTCATTCATCATAATTTGAGCATGATAACGCTGATTGTTTCTTTCATCACAACAGTATGATCACATTACTTTTTAATTACGCTCTAAATACATCATTACAACTCTAATTATCTGAACTTCTGTTTGATATGGTTTCAACATCACTGTTTTGTTAGCAGTTAGTTTTATTTAAGGGGTCATATCTTGAGGAGCCAAATTCTCCTTTTGTACTATAACAAACAGTAACTGTTTAGAGCTATAAATGTCCTCCCTTGTGAAAATATCCATTTATTAGGAATAATCAGAAAAACACCTTGTTTTAAAGTTGTTACAACTTTCTGATGTCAGACAGAAAAAAAAACTGCACTGTAAAAAGTGTTAACATGCAGCTGTTACCTTAAAGAGCCATTTCTACATGGTTAAAGGTAGTTTTGTTGGTATAAATTAATGTATGTAGGACGATTCGGTGATGTTTGATAATATTTTTGACAATTATCTCATTTTACATGCAAAGAAGGCATTTAGATAAAACCATACTGGCAAAAAAAAAAAAAAAAAAAAAACCACAGTGCTTTAATTTTATGCATTAGAAGGAGGGTACAAAATGTCATGAAAATAAAACTTAAAAAGACATATTACGGTGTTTACAGTAATAACAATCTTAACCATTAATAATATCTAAAAGCATATCATCAAAAAAAACTTTCATACTTACACATCAGAAAGAGGGAACAAAATGTCGTGAAATTGAAATTATAGGTCTTTTTGAAAACGTAAAAAATTCATGGCATGGGCCCTTTAAATGGTCTTAAAATCATACTAGCTCTTTAGTTTTATGCATCAAAAAAGTCATGAAAATTAATTTTTTGTTGTTTTGGGAAACAAAATTGACATAAAAAAGTTAAAAGGTTTGACATGGATCCTTTAATTTTGACCTAAAAGCTTAAAAAAAGTAAAAAAAAAAAAAAAAAAAAAGTCAAGGAAATGTTTGAAATATTAAAAGTCTTAAAAATTAGCAGTCTTAAAAGTATATTGAGGGAGAAAAAACAGCCCTTTATGTTTATGCATCAGAAAGAGGGTACAAAATGTCATTTTTGTGAAAACAAAACTGACACAGAAAGTAAAAAGGTGTGACACATCTCCTTTAAATTTTTCAAAAACTTAAAAAAGACATCAAGCAAATGTTTACAGTATAAAAAACAATCCACTACAAAATACTCTCTTCATCATTATCATCAAACAACTTGGTGTCTGTTGTTTCTCTTTCTCAGGTAGTGAGATATTCTGTCCGAGCCAGACTCACAGCTGCTGCGCTGAGGCACAGCGAACAAAACACACACACACACACACACACACACACACACACACAGATGCGGTGCACAAGGAAGTATGTACTCTGGTTTTTATTGGCCATGGTTGGTGCTCAGAGCAGAGGAGCCCAGAGAAGAGTCTTTATATCCATCATGCACCATTTCCTGTCCAACACACATCCACACATCCACACACACACATGAGCGGCTGCAGTTATTTAGGAGCAGTCCACCGGTGTGTGTACTTGTGTGTTTGTGTGTGTGTGTGTGTCTGAGACCCCCGTGGCGGTGCTAAAGTGTAAATGTATGCTAGAGATGACAAACCTGCAGCAGATCTGTTTCACTTGGCACACAGCAAGACCTTCACAAACACTCGCGTGTGTATCTGTACCGTAGCGTGTGAGTGTGTTACCGTGCTCGCTGCTGTTGTCTCCATTGTGTGAGCCGGGCCGTCTGCCGCAGGCCGCAGGAGCTTCAGAAGAATGAACAGATGCAGCGTCGTCCTCCCTCCAGAACGCCTAGAGAGAGACAGACAGGTAGACAGAGTAATAAGCTGCGTTCAGCATAATATACGATTAGTTAAGTACAGCATAGCAGTGCATACCAGAGGCGTGCTGTAAGGAGTAATACAGAACACATGCTGCAAGAGCAAACAGTTGAAAAGCGCTACAGACTGCTGTATATAAACACACGTGCGCGTACACGCACAAACATCTGCGCAGAAATTATAAGACAAACAAACGCACTCACATACACGCACAGGATATTTTGAAAACCCATCTTGTTGGCTTTAACCGACCGAATGAAGCGGATGGATACGGGCCCGGATACTGATTGGTCAATTGAGCATTCGAACTGTGCTAAAATATATAATATAATAACAGCTATGACGTGAAACACCTGTGCATCTAGCCAGTGTGTATATCACACATACTGTAGAGACCAACTATGAACGTTACATGTCAGTGACAACTAAATATTTTTATTATGTTGTAAAGATGCAATCTGATCAGTGTGTTGCATTTAACTGACACTAAACCTAGAGAGAAATGTCTTAACCATGGGTTGGCAACCATTCGCAAACAAGCGATAAGAGCAAGACAGATTAATATTAGAAGAGACCACATACAAATTTAACATTTAAAACTACAGTCAGTATTTCTTATAGTGGCATTATTCAATAGATTCAATGTTTATATATTTATACACACGCACACACACACACACACACACACACACACACACACATATAATGAATTATATATTTTAATATTATATACTTTTTATGTAGTCAGTCATTTAAATTTTTGAAAAATATCCTTGTCCTATAATAGTCTTGACTAGCCTACATATGAGAGAGAGAGCAAATAGATGTAATTTTTTATGCTAATATATGTATTTTATAGTTATATTTATATTTTAAAGTAATATTTATCTTTTATGAAGAACAACTCAGGATTTAGGTTATAATCTGCCTTCATTCGTATCATATGGTTTATTCACTTGTTAACAAAATGCTATTACAAAAACATGATGACATTAGTATGATATTTTAGTTTGGATAATGTCATTTTACAAAACCAAACCTAACTTAAGGGGGGTTGAACTAGTGTTTGAAACTAACGATCAAAAGCACTGCTATAGATACATTTCTTGTGTGACTAACCTTATACTTCCCCGTGTGACAACTTGCCCCAGGCTCCCCATATTATATATATATATTATATAAATAATTCATTTAGTTATTTAAAAAATGTTAAAGTAACTTATATCTACATTCCTAATTACATGTTTTATTCAGTTATGAGTTGTTTTGGAAAGCAAATGCTTCAAAATTGAGACAAACTAAAGTAAGTGGTCTACTTTTTGTTATCCAGTGCCAATTGTGCACAGAATAGCAACAAAGTTTGGTCTTCTCATAATAATACTTTTTATAAACAAGGAGATGTTCAGCATCTCTGCACAATAAGGAGACAATATCTTGCGACACGCTTATAATAAATCAAGATTTTCAACCAGACAAACACAATCCCTAACGTTCCAAAACCACATCATTAAGAGAAATGCACTGTGAGTTATCATCACATGACAAAAAACTCACAGAGAACAACAAACATATGTGCAAACAATGCAGTAAACAGAAAAACAAAGCTTCAGTGATTTGCACTAGGTATTAAAGACACACACAACACACTTGGCAGTGTTAATGGATTATTTACACATCATTAACACTTCCCAAGTTTGCTGCATATATATATATATATATATATATATATATATATATATATATAAAATTAAATAACAACATATATTTATTGTTTTTTTATAAAGTAGGCACTTCAAATCCTTGATCTTTAGTGACCATAGTTCAGGTGTTGCTGCAGTTTGACACCAACAGTTAGGAAGACTGTTATCTAAAACATTTTGTTTACACTTCTCCCCATGCATGATCCAAATATAATTAGAAATTTGGGAGTTATGAATAACCTGCTTTATAAAATCAAACATGTCTTTTTACTCTCTATAAAAAGGTTAGGTAACATGAATGGTTTGTTCATGTTACTGTGTCAGTATTCAAATGGGCAACATATAATCTGAATTATCATATGATCTGTAATCATTTTGTGGGGTTTAATCACGCATAACACTGTAATGTGAAGAGTTACGTTTCATTTAACCTCAAAAGAGCAAAAATGATTCATTATAAAATGACAGAAGATTGATTATCTGCTGTTATTTAATATAGACCAGGGGGACAAATAGTCTGTGGCCGTATTGTATCACATGAAACAGGAGTTTCAGGCCTCCCCACAAAAACAAACTCTCCGGATAGTGTTTCAAGTTTGCTTTGTTACTGTATTCAAATGGCTGACAAATGTATTCAACATCGAAATTAACTAAATTAAAAATATATTCATGTATTATGGAAAGAGTATATTTTAGGTGCCTCAAGGTTTGCTGCTGTTTTATTGTTTTGTTTTTTAAGTTAAAATTTTATAATTTTTAAATGCACAAATATTCCAAATAATTTATCATAAAGTCTGCATGCATGATAAATATATAGACAAATTACAAATAGGTTTCACGTCAGCTGTCCCTTTGCTGGGAATATAAAAAAATAAAACGTTTTCACACCACAGACATCATGATCATATTTTATATATAATTATATTTTATATTATTTCAATAATATAATTATTAGACTTATTTCACATTTTAATATAATTTAATAGAACATAATAATAGAATTATTTCACATTTATGTCCTATGTTAGCTTCTACTAAACTTTTAATATAACAAGTAATTTAACTTTTTCTTGAAAAAGCTCTAGTGGCTTCCTGGCACTGTACAAAGCAAGAATATACAGCACTGCCTTTTCAAAAGCAAACAAAAGCAGACAGATTTGAGCTGAAGACTTGCCGGGTCTGTCCCGCCTGGAGTGCGTGTAAACTCTTCGCCGTCAGATCTGGATCCCCCCTCTTTATCATCCACCATCAGATCAGTGGGCATCTTCCCCTTCAGACAGCTGATGTAGCGGTGACAGAAATTGTCACACAGCTCATGCACCTACGACAAGAACAGACATGTATCATCAATGATCGGCCAATATGTTATCTACTCAAACACTACCATATCAAACCCAAAAAAATAAAAATAACAAACCACTAAGTGAAAGCCCAACCTTCTCTAACTCGAGCAGATGAAATCGTAACACTTGTATGGCTTGAATCATCTAAAACAAAACGACACATCACATCACAAAAATGTTTTGTGATTATTGTTTCACTTTATCCGGCAATAAAAAAGAAATTGTAAAATGTAAAAACTACTATAAATTGATTTTAAACCACAGGGCAACCTACCAAATTATCCAAGTCTGGATTCGACGAGAAGAAAGGTTTTTCAGCCCTTATCTGAAATTAAAAATAGCGATCGTATCGTTAGCTCGTAATATCGAGGCACAGTTTTCACACAAGATTAAATTGGACTGCGTTGTTGGTTGCTTATATCAGAAGGCCTACTGCTTTTTATTATCGTAATAAAGCGTTGGTAGACCTGACCTGCTTTGAAAATACTGTAATATCTTCGTCAAAGGACTCAGACGAGCAGACGTCGCCAGTCACTCCGCTCTCTCTCGGCGTACAAGTCGCTAATTCACATTTTTCGAAAACTAGTGCAAGCAGAGGAAAGAGAGGGTGCCTGAAAAACAAAACACATTCAGTGGAGTTTATAGTCTATTTGTGGCGAAAATCACGATTTGTCTCAAGCACAGGACATTCAGGCTCGAGGCCCTGTCTTTTTTCTCTCCACAACTTTTTCAATAACAATGATATTAAATATAGGCCTGTATTTTTATGTTTTAAAAAATATTTTTAGGTTTTATGCACCATTTATGGTTGTGACAGGCAAACGAAGTTATTCTGGCACTGCTATCGTTAAAAATGATGTAGAATAAAAGAGGGAAATAAAAGTTCATTTGCAAAAATATGTAGGCTAGTCTATTAAAAAAAAATCATACTGTCTACTTATAAACATTTCCATTAATACCAGTATTTCAGCATAACAAAATAAGCCTAGTCTAACAGAACATCGTAAAATAACAATTTTATTTTTACTTTTAAATTCTACCCTACATCATAACTCATCTTCATACCAGAATACACAGGCCTTTAGGCTATTAATCACATACCCGTAAATGGCGTCTTTATCCCGTTTTAGTGCGTCGTTAACGGGCGAAGGGACACCGGGAGCCGCGGGGTGCGCGTACTGGTGAAGCGGCAGGCCGTGACTCACATGCACCGCCTGCATCGCTCTGGCCGCGTGAGGATCCCCGTACATCGGAGACGGGATCCCGACCGCATCCATTCCGTAATGGACCAGATCCTCGTACTGAGCACATTCAGAATGTGGGAGTTAAACCTCAGAGCGGGACTTTGTTGTACACACATCTTGCAAATGTTGACATAACAACAGCCAAGGGAGCATGAGAAGGGAACAAAGCTCTATTTGTTTAAAAGGTAATAAACTGAGCATCAAAAACTAATTAACGAAATGGGCTACACGTCAGTAGTTTCAACCTTCAAACAAATTAATTAACAGTGGATCAGTTCTAATATTCATGCTCTTTGTGACTTCTAAATGGTCAGCACGTACAAAGGAAAATATGAATGTGTTGCCATTATACCTTAAAATGTTTTGAACACGTTTTTAATTTTTAAACACATGGAAAGTTTAAATTCATATCTTATATAAAATTTAAACGAATGCTAGGCCTATATCTTGAAATTACTGTAATATAAGAGTAACCAACATTCAGCTAAAACGAAATATTTTTATTATCCAATTTCCTTTTTATTTCAACTGAGTTTTCTGGTTTACATGAAATTAAAAATTAATTTAAAACGCAAAATATAACTTAGAATTACAGTGAAGCGATGTTTTAACGGCGTATAAAAATAATTACTGAAATTAGGCCTAGTATCGATGTTTTATAGCATTAAATCGGTCTCGGATAAGTAGGCTATCCAACGAGAGAAATATGAATCATGAACAGGCTGGAAGCATCAAGTTACGCTTTTTGCTGTCAGCTATATATGGACTTAGTTGAGATAATAATTGAAAAAGAATAATAAAAAAATACATATTTGAATTTGAAAAAAATATAAATAAAGAATGTTTTTTAGATGGAAATGAAAAATGGCGTGGCTATGAAAAAAATGCAAAAATAACAATTCATTTTTTGGTGGTTTCACTTGTTGCTGTGTATATTCCTAAACAACTTAGGTGTTTAAACACATACATCGTTCATTCAAGGAATTAAAGGACATCTGACTGTAATTATGTCCATTTTTATCAGCTTCCTAGTAGAATTAGTCTTGACGGCCGCGTTTGAGTGTTTTTGTTGCGTTGGTTTTTACGCACCCGTTGCGCCATGAGGACTCCGTGTCACCGACTCCCTGTTCTCAACGCGTCCGGATCTCAGTGCAGCGAGGCCGCATTCAAAACTCTCCCGAACACCCAGCTCAAGTGCCCCTGATGAACAATAACATCGTAATCCACCCAAATACTCCCGGTCAGCTTTCGCAACAAACGTAACGCTGGCTATCAGTAAGCTAGAAATCCAGTTCTCGACGCGTTCCGAAATAACCAAAGTGCGCTTCGGATGTCTGCTGTATTTTTCTATTGCCAATCGAAGATTTGTAGCCAAAGGGTGAAAAGGCAAACTCCATTCGGGTATTTGATCGCTTAGCTGGTTTATTCTTAATGCAATAACACCTCTATGAGATGTGAGGAGCGTGGAGAGGGAGGAGGAGGAGGAGGAGAGGGCATTTGGACTTCTTAAAGGAGACGTAAAAGAAGACCAAAGCGAACCCGTGCGTAAAGAGCGCACAACGAGCATGCAGGTCACTGGAAAAATCCAGTGTATAGCCTTTAAAAAAAATAGAAGTTTGCGATTTTTCATACCAGACAAGATTTTTTTTTTTATACTTTTTTTCATACTTGGACCTAAGCCAACCAACAGTCTGAAAGTGCAAGGTAACTGATGACCAGCTTAGATTTACTAGTGGCCAAGACCAGCTAAAAACCAGTTCGTGTACCATTGCTATGGAATTAGATTGTTTTTTAAATAATCCTAATAATGGCACATGATGACACCTAAATGTTTAAACAATTTTGCTTTATTTGGAAGGAAACTGAAATATCTAGCATTGTTTCTATGTAAATTTCTGAAAGTGTGAAAATACAAAAAAAAAAAAAAAAAAAAAAAACGAAATTAGATATCTATATAGCATCTACTAACCAAATTCATATAACAAAATAACTAAAAGAACGAAAGGACTAGCAGTGAGCTAATGTAAACTGTATTTATTAATCATCCTTATGGCGCCCTCTACTGGTAGCTATTATGTTGAAAAGATTTCCCCAAGCCTACAACACAGTCGTGATTACTTTATAACAGCTTAACTTGAAGCTGAGTAAATGCCTTTCTATATTTTTTATTTTTTTTTAACTTGTATTTTTTTTAACTTATAACGTTAACTGACAATGACAACAGTTTTTCAATATAAGCTGTTTTACTGAGACTTTTTTCTCGTTTATAAAGTATTGAGGAACATTCCACTTGTTGTTGGAGATCTATTTTTGCTACACGTAATCATGTAATACTCTTCCATCAAAAAGTTATTAAAGCAAGCGCCTCCTTTCTCCATGAGGGGGCAGCATATGAACGCGTTTGACTCGACGCGCAGCGCACGCACTGAATTTGTGGTTGCATCACAGTTCACTTTAAAACGGCCTCACTATTCCAACTCTATTTGCCTCTGACTGTGCAGAGAGTCTGAAAAACTGGAAACTCCTGATCCAAGTTCAACAACCACCACATTTTACCTACATATTTTCTCATTGTTTTTGAGACTGCCCGGTCAAGATTTAGTACCAATGTATATTCATTACACAAATAACAAACAACAACAATTTATACCTATAAAAATTTATATTTGTCTACAAAACTAAAGATCATTAAATGCTAAAAGCAGATTATTTGCTGATCAAGGTGGTCAGTTCGGGATCTAAAAACCAAACTAACCACCTTGAGCTGGTATGGTCTAAGGGGGGCTACCAAATTTTCCTTGTGCCCCTCCGTCATCTCCAGGATACTTGATCACTATAGATTCCAACTTGCAAAAAGGATTCAAGTCCTCTTCCTTTATCTGAGCAATTTTCTGAGGCTTCTGCAAACCACATGACCAAAAAAATCACAAAATGATTCTGAAAACCACATGACCAAAAAAATCACAAAATTATTCTATGACATTTTTTTGAGCAGAAAAATTATGTACTATTCTTGTTACAAGAGGCAACATAAAATTCTACATTCACCCATCAAAAACTGCCCTTAAAAATTTCTACACATAACAGACATTTACATATAACACACAACACACAAAAACATCTGCATTTACACAAATGAATTACCAAAGAACACAATGCACTGGTTTATACCATTAGCAATGTTGTGTCATTATCATCCACCCTTTTTTAAGGGTTGTGTTTTTTAAACATTTGCCCTGAGCAGTCCTCGTCTAATTGGAGTCAAACTTGTTCACTTCTTTTGTATTCTGGGAATATATGTACATAAGTTTAAGTATTTTATTGTAACTTCTAAAGGGCAGGGTACTAAAAAAAAGATCTTCAAACAAAAATAAAGACAATTTCCCGGTCAATCATCCGATGTTTTACAAAGTTACCACCCCCGGCTACTTAAAGGGATAGTTCACCCAAAAAATTAAAAATCTGTCATCATTTACTCACCCTCAATTTTCTCTAAATGTGTATGAGTTTCTTTCTTCTGTTGAGCACAAAAGATGTTTTGAAGAACATTGGTAACTAAAGAGTTGACAGCAACCATTGACTTCCATAAAGGAAAAAATACAATGGAAGTCAATGGCTAATGACAACATTTTGGATAGCCCAGTATTTTGTCTTGAGCATCAGTGAATGTTTGCAGTTTTGCTCATTCAGGTGACAACACTCAGTATTGATAATTAAAAATCATGCGTATTATAAATTAGCAGTACTAAATAAACACAAAATGCATTTTTTTTTTTTGTAATCTCCCATTTTAGATTATTAACATTTTGCAGTTATTTCAAGGCTGACTTCAAGAAATGACAATAAATAAACAATCAAAAACAAAATTAAAAAACAAAAATATGCAAGAGCTATAACAAGTATCGGTTGGCCTAACGCAGTACACTTAGCAATTTCTACCGAGTGGAAACCAAAATATGCTAAGAGCTATATTCATAGTATACGGTTATAGAGTCTATCCCCTGCAAGTATATTATATGGGACCAAGAGAGAATTCAAACAAGTAGGGGACCCTAAAAACATCAGCTGCACACCTGCAACAAAAACATATAGCGGCACCCCTGCAAGTATATTATATATATGCAAGTATATTATATATATAGCCTATATATATAAATCCTTGCATAGTTCTATAAAATATAACTTAAAAGAAGGGAACAAAGTAGATAGATCATTTAGTAGAAAAAGAACAGCCTTTACCGAGAAGCTAGTGTTTCAGATGCCCCTTTTAAAACAGAACCGCAGGACAGAAGCACGCCACTTGGTGGCAAGTGCCAGAGGATCAAGCGTATTTAAAAATAGGAAAAGAACACATTTACAAATAGATAACCAATGGTGCCAGAATGTAAATTTTTTATGTCAAATTACTATTCTGTTCAACAAACAATAAAAAAAAAAACAATTACAACAATTATTTCAAACTACCAATAAATACAATAAACAATGCCAAGTAGTCTGTTTTTGCTAACAAAACTGCAGAAATTTAATTACGAATCAAAGTAAATCCTTTTAAGTATTAAAATATCCTTTAAATGCATTTTATTTAAATCTAAAACAATTTAATTAAGAAAAACCATATCAACTTCACCTAAACAAAAACAAAATTAAAATCAAAAATAAAACTATAAAATAAGAACAAGAAAAAAAAAAACTGACCAATAACAACAACTGCAAAAAAAAACTGCCCCACCGTTATCAAAATGTCACCCAGTCCTGAATGGTAGATGGCCAGGCCTCAAGACCAAAAATGGCCCTTCGCCATACAAAAACTTCCTGCGTCTTAGACCAGCTAGTAACCAGCTTGCAGTACTTAAACTGGATTTCCAGCAGCGCCAGAACACAGAAATATGTGACCCTGGACCACAAATTGCATGGGTCAAACTTATCAATTTTTCTTTTATGCCAAAAATCATTAGGATATTAAGTAAAGATCATGTTCCATGAATACATTTAGTAAATTTCCTACCGTAAATAACACATACTCAATTAATAAAACATTAATTTAATTAAGCAACACCTTTTCATTCAGGTAAGGGGAGCGTTAACGTGACGTCATTGCTTCCCTGCAACGCTTGTAAGTCCCCCGTAGCCTTACCCCCATCGCCCCCAAGGACTTTGGCACCCCCAGTGTCGGCGGCTCTCGCCTGCTGCTGACTACACAATCCAACATGGAGTAACGAGAGATGGGGCTCCTCTTCGAGACCAGCGCGCAGGAGACGCGAGGCGAGAAACCGTCGATATAGCCACCGGGATGTCGCATAACGCGAGGATTAACCAGATGCATTGCAAACCGTGACGGATAAAGTGCAGTGCGCGGAGAAAGAACGAGAATAAGGAACGCCGAGACGGATTTGGGGGAAACTCGTTGATGCACTGGACTTTAAAAAAGGCGAGGTGGAAAATCGAGACGACATGAAGCCCGAACGCTGCGTGCCCGCGGTGGGATATTATTTCTATTGTAGGTGAAACGTGGGGAAACATGACTGAGGAATCGCACCCAGACGAGTGAGTATCCACTTTTTGCGAAAACGACGCATGTGGACGCGAATTGAAATCTTATCCCGTGTCCAAGAATGCGTTCCCGAGCTCAGTCAGATGCCGGGGATTCGTGCATGCGCTTCGGAGAGAGACGCAGGAGATGTTAATGCTAAGAAACAATGCAGTGTCAAAGGGATTTGAGTGCTGGGCCCCTGCTGCAGGGCTCTGGACTCAAAGCGAGAAGTGGGGAGGAGGAGGAGGGGCCCGAGCGGAAACATTTTGTGGAGGGATCCTTTACTGAATACTTTATATCACGTCGACTCTAAAGGCGAATTAGCGCTCCGAGGAAGCGAATAGGCGACTGCAAAGTTTATAAACGCACAACGCTTGAGCAACGAGCCCGTTCTTGGCGTCTTTCTTTGTGGTGGTCTGACATACCATATCCGCCATTTCTTTTTCGTGAATCGCTCTCATTTGCATACTGTCCTTCATTCATAAAAATACAGACGGGGGCGCGCGCGCAGCAGAGAGCGCAGAGCGCCTCAGAGCTGTGCTGATGTCACGGCAGGCCCTATAGCATATATAGGCCTATATGTGCTTTTAAATGTTACATTTAATCAGACAGTCTCCTTTTTTTGTTACAAGAAACAAAACCGAATCATATAGACCGTATACTTGTTTAGCGAGTATATTGCACTGTTTGAGTGTTTTCTCTTCTTTTTTGCCACATTCTTCTCCCTAATATAATATAAACACTCATATCACAGTAGTTTGACTCAAGCAGATCAAGTCTCGCTAATAGCATTAGAGTCGAGTTAAACGGCTCGTGAACTTACTGAGCTCTTTAGGGGCTTAAAAAATGAAAATCATTAAAAAACAATCATCATTTAGTCTGTCTTTTATGCCGGAATCATTATTTATAAAAATTTTATATAAAACTATATCGTTAATGATAATATAATTAAAATTAAATGGTAATGTAATGACAATTATTAGTTTTAATAATTACTCTGAAGCAATATCATTTAGAGGAGACTGGTGTTGTAACTTTTTTCAACGTATTTAACTATAATGCAATGCTGTAAAATACTGTACAGTATTACATATAACTAATATTATTAATTCTGAAGCAATGTAATTTAGAGGAGACTGGTGGTGTAACTTTTTTCAAAGTATATAACTATAATGCAATGCTGTAAAATACTGTACAGTATTACATACAGTATTATAACCTGTGTAAATCAATGTAATGTGTTGTTGTTAGGCTACTCCTGTTGTAACGCCAATTGAAAAATAGACATTTTATATTCTGACAGGCAAACATTTCTTACATGTGTGCGTGTTTGTTTTTAAAAAACTTTTGTGTGTGTGTGTGTGTGTGAGACCATTTCTGAACTTGTCATCTTTTTTTTTTTTTTTTACTGAAACATCATCTTTGTAGGAATGGCTTTTGTGCAAAAGTTGCATATTTCATTTAAAAATTAAATAACTCCACCAAACTTTCATTTAAATGACAAAAAAACCCGAAGCTGGTGGGGAATTTTTCTTATTTAGATTTATGGCACACTCACGCCCGTTTGAGTAAATACGTGTGTCACACTGGGATGTAAAGGCCCATATAACAGCCCGAGGTTGTGAAATGTTGACTTTTATCTGCGGAGGGGAGGGCTGTGGGCTGCTCCAAAATGGGAGTATCTTTCAAAGCACTCGCTCAAGGAATACGAAACAATGGTGAGAGGATTAAACAAAGATCCGGCGGAAGTGAAAGAGGTGGGTGAAGCGCTGAAGCGTAACTTCGCTGTCACGCCCCTCGATTGTTGGATTCTCAATGACGTGCCAATAATGAATGGATTACTCTGCACAATTCATTCCAATGAAATCAAACCCTTCTACTTAACATAACACTCACACCCCTTGTGTAGTCTAAACCGTTATGGCCCCAGGTATCACGGGTCTTAGTTTCATGTCTTGCATGTTGGAAACATATATCTGGATACTTCAACAAAACATAGAAAAGTCTTTTGCAAAGCAGTTGCAAAACAAATGTTACACAAATTATAAAATCTAAATAAAACCAAACTACCCAAACCCCAAAACACAAAATCTCCCAAAAACCTTTTAAAAAACACCTAAAAAAAAATTTTGAAAACACACTTAAAGAAATAGTTCACCCCAAAATCTAAATTCTGTCATTTACTCACCATCAAGTTGATTCCAAACCTGTTAGAGTTTCTTTCTTCAGTTCTTCACAAATAAAAAGAGATTTTGAATGATATTGGTAACCAAACTGTTGACGGTAGCTATTGACTTAGAATGGAAAAAAATAATATAGAAGTCAATGGCTACCGTCACTCCAACACATTCTTCAGAATATATTCTTTCGTGCTCAACTGAAGAAAAAAACCCTTACAGGTTTGAAACAACTTGAGGATGATTAAATGACTTGTTTTTTGGGGTGAACTATCCTTTTAAGATTGTGAAATGTGATGCTTGGTTGCATTAAATGTGTATTTTTTATGCAGATTGGTGTCTTGTTATCTAATGCAATGACATCCATGCAATTTAATTGTGACTTAAGGCTCTGTATACATTTTGGAGGCCATTGTAACAACATGCTAAACATATTAATCACAAGACCTGGAGTGGTCGGACAATTGTCAGACAGTTTGTTTTAATTTTTGTATTATATGAAAGTGTTGTTTAAAGACATGGGATTGGACATCACTTTTGTGCTTTATTTTTACATGAATCCATTGGCACCCACTTTATGTATTTTGAGTTCGCTTAAATGATACTTTCTTAATAGGCTAATAGATGTGCTTGGAATTAGTGTTGTTCTTGCTACTTCCTGTGCTTTATTGCAAATGTCCTCTGGGTCATTATGTCTTGTGTCATGATGCATATTTGCTTTCGCAGTCACATAAGTTCCATTATTCAAAATTAACTGGATAATTCAGGTTCACTGTGACTGAAAATTTAGAGAACAATGTCACTGTTTGGGAATGGCAGGTTTAAAGGATTATAAAATTAAAATCCTGTCATTATTTACTCACCCTTATTTCATTCTGTTGAATAAATGAGGGCAAGATTTTTGTTTTGGTTGAACTATTCCTTCGAAAGATTTCAGAGTTTTCTGGAAACTCTGGTATGCTGTTGTTTGTCTGGCTCTTTTTGGCTTGGAATGTGAGTTCCTCAAAAACGTGCTGAGCAAACCAGTGGCTCCCCATTGTTAATGACTGTAGCCTGAAGGTGTGTGTACATGCTCACGTGAACTAGCTGGCGCCCAGACCTCAGACCCGGATGCCCTCTCCAGCCTCTGGGCGCTTGGGGAGGGGAGGAATGCGATCTATATTGATCACACCAGCGTGACCTATATGCAGCCCCATTATGGGTCAATAATATCTGAAAGGGGACGAGAGTGACATTGAGGTAAAGTCAGTCCAGATGAACCCTCTGCTGGTTTCTCCATAGTTCTGATGGATTTACAGTAAGGATAAGGATTGATTTCCCAGCCAGCCGCTCACTGGAAGTGTGAGGGGAGTGAAATGCAAAATGAAGAGACTGTAGCGCTGTGAAGGGAATTAAGTTTTAAAGAGTGGAAGAAGATTGGAATGAAACGTTTTTCCTTTGTATGTTGTTCAGTGTGTGGGAGACAATGGTTGCTATGGCAGCTGCATATGTCATTGCATTGTGTACACTGTGAATTAGCCACTTTCACGTTTACATTGAATCATTTAGCAGATTTAATCCAAAATGACTTGCAAAAAAAAAATTGTACATGATAATCGATATATATATTTTTCTTCCCCACTAAAAATCTATCAAACATAATACATATATAAGTAATCATATTGCAGTTCATATTTTTGGAAAGTCATGAGTAGTTTTATCTGTTTATGTAGACACAAAGAGATTGTATATGCATGATAAATCTGAAAGTAATTTTACAGACTCCGGCTAAAACTCAGGATGAGATAAAGAGGAAATGAACTCATGTTCTTGTTGTTTACGTTTATTTCTCAACATACATTCTTAAGCGATGTGCTAAAGTTTTTTTAACTTAAGTCCCTGTGTGAATGTTACTGCTTGTGCCTGAAAATCACTATGTTCAGTGCTGGATACAGTTCCTCTAAAGGAATAGTTCACCACAAAGAAAAATTAGCTGAGAATATGCTCACCCTCAGGCTATCCAAGATGTTGATGAGTTTGTTTCTTCATGGGAACAGATTTGGAGAAAATGTAGCATTACATCACTTGCTCACCAATGGATCCTCTGCAATGAATGGGTGCCGTCAGAATGAGTCCAAACAGTTGATAAAAGCATCACAATAATCCACAAGTAATCCACACCACTCCAGTCTATCAGTTAATGTCTTGTGAAGTTACAAGCTGTGTGTTTATAAGGAACAGATCCATCATTATACTGTTTTAATTTTAAACCATTGCTTCTGGCCAAAATATTGGCGTCCATAATCCATCACATTGTTTCTCCAGTGAAAATGTCCATCCCTTGTCCTCTCACATCAAAATTCACAGACATATTTGTTTAGAGCTATTTAGAACTGTTTTTGCTTGTAAACCGTGCTTGAGCTCTTCATAATTCTCTCCCGATTTAGATGAGACAACTTTTTACTAGAAAAAGCAATATTATGGATAGAGGGCTTTTATTTTAGCTAGAAACAAAGGGTTGAAGTTAAAACATCTGAACAATGGATTTGCTTCTTACAAACACACAACTTTTCACTTCACTAGATATTAATTGATGGAGTGGAGTGGTGTGGATTATTGTGATGTTTTTATCAGCTGTTCGGACTCTTATTTTGACGGCACCCATATATAATTATAAAACACCCCAAATGTACTAAATGTGACAAAATTAAACAATAACATCTGGGATGGCCTGAAGGGGAGTGTATTTTTTAGTGAACTATTTTTTTAACCAACTGTATCACAAGATAATCCCAAAAATGCCACGTAGCAAATGTGGCAAAATTAAACAAGAGGCTTCATTATTGTAAGTTTTTGTATAACTGTTAGTGGACTTAAATGCTTTGAAGTCAAGCAATCTATATTTTCTTGATCAAAAATGGTTGACATTTCCATTCTTTACAGAGGTTTTTTTTTTTTTTTTTTAACCAAGGGAGGCATCTGAGGGAAATATGAGGGTGATTTGGCATTTGTATTTAGACACTTCGGCTACACTTTAAAACATTTTTTTAGGCATGAGGTGTGAAGCAAGTATGTATGAAAGTTGAAGTAATAAATCAGCTGTTCTGATGTTGACTGGTGAATTCATTCCAGCATTAATATGAAGCAAAGATGAGCCTGTAGATGTGTGTTAAGTTCCCATGCTCTGCTGCAGTCAGTATGTAAATTATGTTCTGAGAAATCCTCATCCCAAGTTTTGCATTCGTTAAACCTTCTGTCATATTTTGCACATGGTTGCACATAAACTAGGTTCAGCATTTTGGACGGCATTATCATATCTATGCATAAGGCATATCACTGTCTTTAAACAACGACCGGAAATCTCATTAGCATAACGAACATCGTCCTCTTTAAGATTTCAGTAGAAACCTCATTTGCAATGCAGAGCTGTCATTTTAAAACCAAGACATTTGACATCACTGAACCAATAAATCATAATTTTTATTGAAAATGAAAGTCCGATCAGGCTATACCTAGGTTGCTGATATATTATCATAAGTTTTGACATCATTGAACCAAGAAGCGCAGAAGGTTCATTTGAGAATCGCAAAAACCGCTTACTAACATTCAAGCAGCATATTTGTATTTATAAATATTTTATATTTTTGCATTTTATATATTTTTTTAAATATTAATTTTCTGGCTGTCTTGATTTTTTTTTTTTTAGTTTTACTACTTTTTAATATATATATATATATCATGTCATGAAATTTGAAACCATTTGAAACTAACTTGTCATGTCATGAAAAGGTCAAAATGTCTGATATATTTTATATATATAGAAATGTATATAATCTGAAAATATACCAGACATTTTGACCTTTTCATGACATGACAAAAGTTATTGAAAATGAAACTTTAAGATATGTACACTTTTAAGGTGTAAGGAAAATGTTTTTATTTCTTGCTTAATGGTTACACCACTTGACATTTATAATCAATAATTCTGAATTTATATTGAAAATGAAACTTTACCATTAGGTCCATTAGTTAACATTACTCAATGCATTAACTAACAATAAGAAGAAGATTTGTTACAATGTTTATGTTAATTAATTGTAATAGTGTTTAGTGTCAGTTGAAGTTAGCTCAGGTCCATTAAAAAATATTAACAGCAGTTAACTAATGTTAACAAATGGAACCTTACTGTAAAGCTTTACCATAAATGGTTTAAAAAAATGCATGAAACCAACATGAACACAAAGAGTAACTTTCACATGTGTTTTAAACTAGACGTCTTCTTTTAATCATCTCTGACATTCTTATTTGTCATTGCACCACATCAGAACATCCTTCTGTCTCTCCCTGCAGTGACAGTTACATAGTGCGAGTGAAAGCTGTGGTGATGACGAGGGATGAGTCTAGCGGGGGTTGGCTGGCTCAGGAGGGCGGTGGTCTCAGTCGAGTGGGTGTCTGTAAGGTGGTCCCAGCTGACCTGGAGCTCCTGGGACGGAACGGCTTTCTCATCTTTGGAGAGCGACTCAAAGACAAGCAGGTTAGAGAGCTCTCTACGTGTGCGAGTCTCCAAAAATCTGATTCTTCAACCCTAAAAATTGTGTTTGTGTTGATCAGGTGATCCTGCAGTGCTTTCTGAAGAAGGATCTGGTCTACACTAAAGCCACGCCCACTTTCCATCACTGGCGAGTGGACAACAGGAAGTGTGGCCTGTCTTTCCAGAGCCCCGCTGACGCCCGAGCGTTCGATCGCGGCGTGAGGAAGGCCATCGAGGACCTCACAGAGGGTGCGTGGATCCGTGAGGAACATGAGAATGGTTTAATGTGAAACAAGTTGACTAAGATTATAACATGAATCCTTTTCCCCCCTCCAGGCTCCACTACTTCTTCCTCCACACTACAGAATGAAGCCGAACTGGGTGATGATGATGTTTTCACGGTGAGTCTCGGACTAGAGCCTCTACATTCATGTATTTGCCCTCAAATGGCTTAAAAGGATGATTTATTATTTATTTTAAATCAGAGGAACCATACTTTCAGTATTTTCTTTAATATACCCCACTTTGACAATCCTTAGTAATAAACATCAAGATTTACTTGCATAGATTGCTTTAATATGACAAATGCCATCTCTTTGTGCACATTTTTGAGTGATGAAACAAATTGTTGAAGTGAAAAAATTAAAAAATTATTAACAGAAACAAAGAAATCAATAAACAAAACAACTGCTTAACTTTGTATCACACTTTGTATAAAACAAAAAATAATATTTAACACTGTAACACAAAACCAAAAAACCAATCTTAGATTTATACATCATCTGAAAGCTGAATAAATAAGCTTTCCATTGACATATGGTTTGTTAGGATATGGCAATATTTGGCCGAGATACAACTATTTTAAATCTGGAATCTGAGGGTGCAAAAAAATCTAAATATTGAGAAAATCACCTTTAAAGCTGTACAAATGAAGTTCTTAGCAATGCATATTACTCATCAAAAATTATGTTTTGATATATTTATGGTAGGAAATGTACAAAATATCTTCATGGAACATGATCTTTACTTAATATCCTAATGATTTTTGGCATTAAAAAAACAAAACAAAAATGTTGACCCATACAATGTATTTTTGGCTATTGCTACAAATATATTGTTTTCTGGTCGAGCAAGTGAAAACCCAGCATTGTTCTGTTAAACAACATATCAACAGCGTGTTATTATAATCTTTTTTTCTATTCAATTAACCCCTAAAAAAAAATCTGTTTTGTCAGTTCACATTACAGTACTGTTAAATTAAATGGTTTTGTCAAGTGTGTGTGTGTTTGTGTGTGTGGGCTGTGCTCAGGAAGTGACCTTTGCTCCCTTTCGTCCTCCTATAGCTCCTAACTCAACACAACAAAGCCACGCCAAAGCCTTTAGATACAAGAGTCTGTTTATCACACGCATGCATTCAGAAACTAAATTATACAGAGTAAAGATACACGAGTGTGTGTTACGTTTGGTTGGACTTCAGGCTTTAGGTGTTCAGCGATCAGCGTTTGCCATGATCTCTCAGCAGTGGCGTTCCTCTAATCGCTAACTTTAGAAGTTTATGACTCACAGCTATTCATACAAGCCCAGCCAGACACTGATTATTACTAATCAGGAGTAGTCAGTCGCTCCTAAGTTTAGAGAGGGAGAGATGGGATGTGTGCGGCAGGTTTAGAATGGGCAGCAGCTGTTGGATGTCTAATTCCCTCTGAGGTAAAGTCTAAAGTGATAATTAGCACAGCCACAAATACATTTCCATCCAGACATTACACTCACACTCACAACTCTGCATGTACTTAGAATGCATGTAGTATGAATTTACACTTACATACACACTCGAGACACTTTCATCTATCTATCTATCTATCTATCTATCTATCTATCTATCTATCTATCTATCTATCTATCTATATCACTATAGTAAAAATGTTTCGTGTTGTAGTAATCTTGTTGAAAATTCTAATATTTGTATATTATAATTAACTGTATTATAATTAACAAATAAAAAAGTTATGTAATAAACGTAAGAAATAAATTATAACATATTTATAAATGAATGGTATAAATGATCTTATAATTTATATTTGAATACACCACATATATTTTCTTTTATTTATTTATTATTATTATTGTTTTTTTTAAATAATAATTAGGGTTTTTTGTAAATATAATGTATAAATCAACTTTTTTATGGTGAATAAAATGACTATTTACAGTAAAATATTGTACATACTGTGAAAGTAAAATGAACATTTTAAGTAAAAAAAAAAAAAGTTTTACAAGGCAATAAATGTTCTTTAATGTTAAAATATTGGTAAAATAATTTTTGTTTGGTTGTTTTTGTAAAATCTTTTAATTTCTGGTTGAAAACATAAAATAATGTTCCTAAAAGTCCAAAAAGATCATCACATTTGCATATATTTTATTTTAAAGGTAATTTCTTCTCGTTTTCCTATGTTGTGCATTTTGGGGTGTTTGTTACTTTATGTTGTGTAGTTAATGTTTACTGCATTATTTAGTGTGTGTGTTTCACATGTGTCATCCTGATGCAGCAATTGCCAGATTTGTGCTGTAAATTTAACAAACGTGTTTTACAGTGTAGGGTAGATTTCAGTCTTTGCAGAAGAAAGGAGCCAGATGACTTAAGAAAGGCGAGCTGTGTTTGTAATCATCTCAAACACACAAACACACACACTCACACACTGCTGGCCCCACACACACACACACACACTTGAGTTATTGATGGCTTTGTGGCTCTCTGTCAACTTTTAAAGCAGATGCTCACACACAAACACACACACGCACACACTGCTGGCTCTCGTTCAGGCTCCAGGCTTCAGGAAGAGCCACAGGAAGGAGACAGTGTGGATTTCAGGGGTTGAAGGTCAGAGATAATAGTGCTGATGATAGTACTCAAGCACTTAATTTACACAAACCTTGCGCACCCATACACAGGGTCAAAGGTCAAGCAGAATGACCTGTGCTGTGTTGCTGTGGAACGTTTGAAATGCATTTATACAGATCCATTTCTGTTTTTATACAAACACTTTCTGCTTTTTTTCTGACATGGTGAATGTTAAATGTGAAGGGATGGTTTGATGGATTTCAATGTTCTATTTTTCTGCTGAATCCAAGTTATAATTAGTCTTATATCATGGTAACGTTATAAATCTCAACAAGGCTATTTTTGCTGGAAATTCTGTGAAAAATACAACTGTTTGACCCTCGTTCAAGAGCGGGGAGTCATTTAGTTTGTGCCACCATGATCCTGCCAACATGCTGTAATTGGAAAACAATTTCTATTCTTGCTCTCTCTGTCTGTCCATCAGAATGCCACAGACAGCTCGTCTAACTCTTCTCAGAAGAGAGAGACGTCCATGCAGACGCTCCACGCACCAATCAGCTTCTCCGAGCCCCACCACTGCATTCTGGGACATCTCTACGACCAACACAGACACTCTGACCGCTTCTACCTGGAACAGGTGAGTTAGTATGCATAATTTGTTTGTGCAAAATTTACTAAAGTTATGATGTCATCACAATGTACTGTTTTAGTGTACTTTGACTCCTTACCTGCAGTATATTATTTAGACTAAGGGACTAGCCACTAGGGACTAGTATATTGTTTCCATTTTTATATAATAATTTTTAAAGAATTTTAACTATTTTATAAATTTGTTTGAATCTTTTGACTTTTTTAAATACATAAACAACTTTATTTAAATTAAGTTTTGTTTTGAGAAATTAAATATAACCATTTTATTCATAAATAGATTATTTTAATGAAATTGTTAGATATATACAGTTAGAGATATAAGTATTAATTTAAAACCTATATTTTATATATATGCCTTATTTGTGTATTTCTATATGTGAAAATGTAATTTACTGAATTGTAAAATTCAGTATGATAAATTGAATTTGTAAATTGAATTTTTATTATTATTTTTAGAATTATTATAAAGTGTTATGTTAAAATAACGTAATAATTAATCAAAATCAATGTTCATGCAAAGTGATTGTTCTTGCAAACTGGGTTTTTCTCATTTTTGGATCAACAAGAGAAAAAGGGCTGAGTTTGATTCTTTTAAGGAATCAAGATTAAAGTATAGAACACTTAAGTATAGCAATAATAACTATATGATAATAACTTCTACATGTGAAAGATCATGGGTCTAATTTTAATCATAAAAGGCATCACAATGTTAAACTTGTTTTAGAGTGATATTATGCTTTTTAGTTCTCTTTATGCTTTAAAAATAACCAGCGGCAATATGTTATGCTGATTGTTTATCATAACATATTCAGATATGTGTTCAAGATCATCTGCTATCTGCTACCATTTCAGATATTTCTATCTAGATGTCTATCTATCTTGTGTTTAACTCTTTCTTTCTGCTGTACAGACGGTGCCCATGTTCCCGTGTTCCCGTCACGTAAGGTTTCACGAGGAAGAGGAGGAGATCGTACGGATTAACCCACGCGAACGCTCTTGGTTAACGGGCTACGAGGACTATCGCCACGCCACCACAGCGACACGGGCCAAACCTCTGCGGCCGGACGCCACGGACGCTTACGTTCACCTCGCCAAGAGCGAACCTCCCAAACACGACTACACTTACTCGTACCCACTCAGTGGGGATGGACACACTCCCCGCGACGGCAAAACGGGCATCGGCGGCGGCGTGGTCACCGGTCAGCCACGGGCGCTCACCGCCAAATGGCTGCCGCGACGCGTGGAGGACAGCAGAGAGCGCTTACGGTGCGTGTACTGTCAAAACATGTTCAGTCCGGCCGAAAACAGACGCGGGCGCTGCCAGGAAGCTCCGGACCCCGTGCAGACATGCATTCGCCGGGTGAGCTTCATGTGGTGCGCGGACAGCCTGCTCTACCATTGCATGTCGGACCCCGAGGGCGACTATTCGGACCCCTGCTCATGCGACGCCAGCGAAGAGCGCTTCTGCCTGCGCTGGCTAGCTCTCCTGGGACTGTCGCTGCTAGCGCCCTGCATGTGCTGCTACGCGCCGCTGCGAGCGTGTTACCAATGCGGCGTCGCGTGCCACTGCTGCGGCGGCAAGCACAAGGCCTCGGGGTAAGCGGGAAAACGTGAGCACACCTGCAGCTGGGAAAAATGACAAATTAAAATTGGAAGAACGAACTTATGGCTGCATTTGTGTTTCACTTTGTTGTTGTTTCTCCTTCCCACTGAATTTCAGAGGGTTGGTCCATTTTTGTTTCATTATCTCAATTTAATTGTACTGGACAGCTGTCCTGGTTTGTATTTTTCTTTGTTTTTAAAAGAGTAACCCTCAGCTTCCATTTAAAAGACTACACACTATAAATATTCATTTATATATGAAAAGTATATATAAATATATGTAGATATAAATATATAAATCCAGGTACTTTATATTTTTATGCTCATGTGCTTTGAAGGTTTGAATTGTAATCTTCCTTCCGTCTCGTCTGTGTTTAAATAAGTTTGTTTGATTTGATTTTACTCTCCCGTTAGCCTTTCGTTATGTCTCTCCAGTCAGAGGCGTCTCTTCTACTGTGATCCACTCCGTCTAGATAAGACAAACACAGAGGAATCCAAAATAGCTGACCTGTAGGATGGTAGATCTTGTGTGTGTGTGTGTGTGTGTGTGTGTGTGTGTGTGTGTGAGGTCAGAACGGATGTGGGAAATTACATTTTGCCAAATTGCCAATATTAATTCGCTGTGTGGAAGATGGGAAACACATTGCTGCCCAAATGTAAAGTATGTGTGTTAGCGAGTCTAATGTGCAGGTCATATTTTACCCCAAAATCAAAAGAAAACAGGCTTTATTTGGCCTATATTAGGAGCTTTTAGCATTGTGGCATTATTTTTATGACAGTTATTTCCCATCCAAAGTGTCAGTACTATGGAAGACCGTTTCCGGCACTCAATAAAAAAATAAAAAAGATAATTGCGAATTTTTATCTCACAGTTCGCAATTTTGAGTTAATATCTCACAATTTTGACTTTATAACATTATTAAGTCAGAATTGTGAGATATAAACTCACAGTTCTGAGAAAATGTCAATATTTTTTGTTTATATCAAATATTTTTAAGTTAATATCCCACAATTGCAAGAAAAAGTCAGAATCGCAAGATACAAACTCGCAATTCTGAGAAAAAAGTAAAAATTGCGAGTTTATATTTCTCAGTTTTGACTTTATAACTCACAATTGCAAGTTTATATATAAAAAGTCTCAATTACCTTTTTTCCATATATTACACTATAAAAAACTGCTTGTGAATTTCACAAATTGAATTGATAAAACATTCAAATTACAAACTAAAATAATCAATAAAATAAAACTTTGAAAATCATTTACAGTGCACCATAACAACATAACATAGTTACATGATTTTTATTACAAGAAAAAGAATACAGCAAATATTTCTATTATTTATAAATAGCATTTTTTCATATTCCAGTAGAGTACGTTGTTGTACTGCTGTAATAAATGAACGTGCTTGATTATCAAGAAAATAATATCACAATGCAGATACCTAAAAATGGGTTTTATTTTCAATAAGCAAAATTTTGCGGTTGCTTTTGGGGTGCGATATGAGCCAAGCATTTTCTTAAAAGGTTTTGTGAGATGTATGTCCCTGTTATCAATGTTTTGAAATGAAAACCAGCCTCAAAATCGATGTACCCCTCCTACAGGACGAAAAACAAGATGTCTTTTTTCTCTGCCTTTGTCTTAAGCACAACACAAACTAGTACAACCAACAAACAAGAAAAAACAACCAACTGAACACTGTGCAAGTTGTTGTCAAGTTCTCAAAATATATTTCCAATTGCTGGCCTATCAGCATCATCCTTCAAAACAACATCCAGCCAATCAGTGGACTGTGACAGCGTTGTCATGACGACTGTGATCCTATTTGTCAGCTGATGTTTTATGTCCTATTTGTGTCTCTATCTCTCTTTCTGGTGTCTGTCCTCCATCTTCTCCCCCTCTTCCTGTGAAAAGCTTTTGCAGTAGTACTATCTGACGCGTGACTAAAGAGGAGCAGTTTTATTTTTTTATTGGTGTCCAGGAGAGTGAGTTCTCTGTCTGTCTGATGCTCCTGAACAATCTGAGATTAAAAGAAAGTGCCTGAATCAGCCAGTGCGTCTCACGCCTTCTGTCCATCTCTAAATTTAACATTCACGCTCCTGTGACGTCTTTTACTCACATTTGGGACAAGGATGTTTCTATTACAAAAGATAAAACGAGGTGTGACACGATAACACGTCAGTTCTTGTTGAATCTCTTCCATATTAGTCTGGTATTTTCCTCTAAACATAAAAAAAATAAGCAATTCAAAATCAAATAAATTGTATTCTTTTTCATATAAAATCAAAAAAAAAAATTTTATCAATTTTCTCCATAGAGATATTCATATTTAGTAACAACATATGTTTTGCAAGCTCAGAAACTGTTAAATGTTGGTACAATGTCAAAAATTCTAAATGTATTTAAAAACTGTTCCCAACACTCAAACTATTTATATATTTGTATATATTTGAATATTTTGTAACAAATATATCAATAAAATATATTGAATATAAAAAAAATTGTATATAAAATGACATTTTTCAAATTTTCAATTATATTTTCCATATCTCTATATGTGTATTTGCACACATATATGCACATCAGTGTTTTTTGAGCATCAAGAGGATACTATTTTAGTTTTTTTATTATTATTTTGAATCAGTTTTAATTTTTATATTTTCCATTTTCATTTTAGTTAAAGTTTTAGTACTTTTGTATTTTTATATATGTCTACAGTTTTTATCCATTTTTGTTTCATTTTTAGTTATTTTAGTACATTAGGTTACTCTAAATTAAAATAAGAAAAGTTGCCTAGCTGAGATAAGTTTTATTTTATTTTAAGTAACATTTTCATTATAAAATAATACATATAAAAATATTCATTTTTATTTATAATTTTTTTATGGTTTTAATTTTCGTTTCAGTTTTAGTTAACTAGAATGACCCTGATGCACATACACATATTTATATGTATTATAAATTTGACTTAAATTAAACATTTTATTGTTGGGAATGATTTATACAATTTACAATGCTCCATGGGAAGAGCAGTTTGTGTCTTCATAATGTTCAATACATGTCTTTTTTCCAACAATTCTGCATCATATCAAAATGTGTAATGTCTTGTTCGTTTGCTACATTAAAACTCTATACGGAAGTCTTTTCTTTTAAATGCCTATGGAGAAAATTAATGTGAAAAATACTTCCGCAACCAAGGCATTTTTTAAAAAGTGATTGGCCACGTTTGCATGCTACTTTTGTCACATCATGCTCACCATTACCACATATACATTACCATATACTATATATTTTATATCAGCAACAAAACCATTCGGATTGGGTATTTTTTTATGTTGCACTTTCAATGAGGACAACTTGAGTCATGTCTGGTTTAGGTGGAAATAAAAGCCAAGAGACTGGAAAACAATGATAGACAAATGGTAGTAAGTCACGCAGATGTTTGACTGTTCAATATTATGGGAAAGCGTGTGTGTGGCCACTGTCCAATGAGAAACTATGCATGAATTACACGTGACAGTGTTTGTGTTTATGCAGAAAGCTGTGCATGTCCCAAAGCCCAGCACTATTACTCTCGACTGCATCTTCCTCTGTTTTATCCAACAGAATGTGCAACCACTGTAATGCCAAGTCAAAAACATCTTAATCGTGAGCTCCCGAATGAGTGAATAACAGCTTGAGTGGGACAGATGGGGAGAGGGAGGGGGTCCCAAAGGCCTTGTCCAGCTTTGGAACTGTAACTACAAATAGCATCAAATTCCAACATGTGCAGACATTTAGACCACGCTGGACTCAACAGGAGTCCTTCTTTGTCCTCTTCCCACTGTTAATGCTGAGGAATCAGGTAACAGCACACTAATGCATATACCACAGCAAGGACGACCAAAACTCCTCACAACATGACCAAACCAGACCGATCCTGTTATAATCTGGTTTTGTCATTTCGTCTGCTCACAGATTTGTTGGTTATAATGGGAGCATGCTAGTTTTGTCATTCGGCTTTTGTCTCCTCATTCTGGAGCGGAGTATTATAGGAGCGTTTTGTCATTTCATCTGCTGATCGTTTTGGATATTAATGAGAGCGTATAAGTTTTGTTCTGTTTTTGTTGTTTTGTTTCATCCATCTTTGTTAATGGGCCATTCTGATCTGTATCTGTTTACTTTTTGTTAATTAAAACTCAAGCATTCTAGTTTTTCATTTTGTCAGCTTTGTTTATAATGTCAACATACTAATTATATTGTACGTTCATCTATTTTTTTTTTCATTTCAACAGTTGTTTTGTCTACTGAACGTTTTTATTCATATTTTGTGTTTTATTTTTAGTTTGTTTTAGGAATTTTGTTATGTGCTTTTATCTTTTTATTAGAATTTTAAAAAAAATATTTCTATTTAGCTTTAATTCATTTTTATTTCTGTTTAATTTTGGTAATTTTACTTTAACCTAAACTTATGTTATTTCAGTTGGCCAAGGCAACATTTTAGCTTAAGTTATATTTTTTCCAGTTTAGTTTGAATAATTTTAGTTAACCTAAACTAATTTTATTTCAGCTGGTTAAGGCAATATTTCTAATTTATATTTAGGTTTTTAAAGTTTTTATTTAGTTTTTATATTTTTTCAGCTTTATTACAATTAACACAATTTCTGATTTTAGTTAAAAACACTTGTTCTCAACTCAAACGTATTAATCTGTATATTAGCACAGTAGTTTGACGATAATAACAGTTCATTCTATTGTAATCATTTTGTCTGCTGAAAACTCAAAGCAAACTAGCTTTGCTGCTTCATCTCCTGACATCTTTGTCGATTATTTACATTTACATTTAGTACTTTTATCCAAAGCGACATACAAATGATTATAATCAACAATTATAATCATTTCAAAAAACTCCAAAGCGACATACAAATGATTATAATGTTCCATTCGAATGTAATCATTTTGTCTGCTGATAATAATCAATAATGATAATTTGTTGATAATAAGGATGTACTAGTTTTGTCATTTCCACTGACATTTTTGTTGGGTTTCTAGATTTGTCATTTCGTCTACTTTGTTGATTCTAATGGCAGTGTACTATTTTATTTTCAGCTTTGTTGTTTCATCCACTGACATCTTTGTTGATTTTAACAGAACTACTTTTGCTATTTTAGTTTGGTCATTTCAGTCAAGCTTCATTGATTGTAGATGTGTAATGTCGGAGTGAAGCATGTTAATGGTTTGCCGCTCAGCAGGCACATTAAATCTTAAACACGCTCATTTGTATGCATTAGTGTCAACTTGGTCCATCTTCCTGACTGCGTGCAGCTGAACCCCGTCACCTCAACCTTACTCCCAGACTGCAGGAGGCGCCGTGATGACGCTCCCCCTTCTCATTCAGGACCCTGTCGTGCAATCGCACTTATTTTCCAATAAACAGTTTGAAGTACCCAGTTGGGAACACACCAGGATGTTATTGTGCGTGACACAGTTTGAAGTATGTTTGTGAGAAAGATGAAGGTCATCAAAGATTAAATGGACATAAGGATCAACACTGTAGCTTTACACAAAAGAACAAGGAAGAGGGAGGAAACAGAGATGTTCAGAAAGCGAGAGGGGAGTGAAGGAGCCGCCTGCGTCTCCAGAGGAGTCTTCCCACACTGAGCAGGGACCTCGGAAGGAGCTGTGCATGCGTGTGTGTGTGCAGCAGGAAAAGAGAGGGCCGGGCCAGCATTGTCTCTTTCCCCGTGTACACCCTTGTTTGTTTACTTTCAGCAGTAGTTATCTGGCAACCTGTCTGCAGGGCCGGAGAGGTCACGGTAATGAATTTACTGCATTAGTCCAAGGTCAGCTGGAAGCCTTCTGGACCGCGCACGTCTCTGTGGAGCGATACAGCGCTTCAAATCCGGTTAAAGTGCATTTTAAGAGTTTTTGGTAGTGCCTGGATCTTTGAGACTAAAGTATTGAGAGAGACAGTAAAATGGTCTCAATAGAGCCATGGGAGCAGTTTCTTATGAGCAGACAGCATGATGGGAAATAGGCCCGGATCTGGGGCGGGAAGGAAGCGGATGAACACATTCCATGTTACCTTTACACTCTTAACCCTCTGGTCTTGTTCGGTCATTTTAGAGGGGAAAATATGTTTAGATTTGTTATTTTACTTCATTGGAATAGAGTGCATTGGTGCCTGTCCCCTTTTTCAAAGGCGCTGATTCGGGAAGTATTTCTTCCATTCATTTTTCCCAAAAAGTCTTTGTTAAACTGCTATAACCCTTTAATAAAGCCAACCAGCTACCAGGTAGTCTCAGCCTCAGACGTCACACCCACGGACCATTGGCTGAACGTCTGATGCATATGGGACACAAAAGTAGAAACACTTCAGGGGTTTCGAAGTCGTCATCGGATTGGTTGAATTCTACATTCTACTTATCAAGATCAACTAAACCCTGGATTTTCAAAAGTATGCGAAATATTTAAAGTTCGCGGCATAGAATCTTTAAAATATGTCTGAGAGTTTTACACACTGGCCTGTTATTGTGGCAATATTTCCACGCCTCGAAACTTGATGCTGAGCGAAATGAACTGTGATTGGTTGTTTGACATGTCAGTCAAACGGCCTCATGGGCGGGCCTTGGCCAATGAAAGCTGCCATGAATTCCAGACCTTCAGTCTGAATGGTCTGAATACCAGGTGAATCACAACAGTACAAACTTTGATTTAAAGCAAAAAGGTTTTTGAAAATCGGACAAAAAGACAAAGATACAAAACTGGGCTTTAATGAGGGAAAGAACTATAGTCCCATGAAGCACTGCAAATATGTATGATAATATAATCTAATTAAAATTGATGGAGAAATATAAAACTATCCATTTAAAGTCGCTGATTGTTTATTGCAATATACAATTTGTATGTGTATATGTTCAAATATTTAAGTGTAGCTCTCTATGGCGTGAAACTTGACTTCTGCAGCATATGTAAATGTGAACACAAAAATTTTATAAAGTTGATTTGAAATAGCTAAATGGATGTTAAAAAAATCACACTTGCGTTGTTCGCAGTTAAAAATGATAGGAATTAAATGGGAAATGCGAAAATACATATCAATTTTTGGGGGTACAATCTACAAATCAGCCATGATGCAGAAACAAAGCACACAGCTGTGAAACTCTAAAACAGGGGTGCAAACTTTTTTGACCAAAGAGCCTTTTTTTACATTCTGGTTAATACATTTTTCCAAAAGAGCCACAGTAAAAAATAAATAAATAAATAAATAAAAATAAAACAAATAATAATAATAATTGTATAATATATATATATATATATATATATATATATATATAATATATATATATATATTTATATATATATATATAGGACTATTATTAAAAACATGTATTAACTATATAATAATTAGGTCTCTAGACAGCTAAAAACAAATATGCAACAAACAATTAATTAATTGTGCAGGGCTTTCACTATGAGGTGGAGCTTCCAATCTGAGGAGCATAAATCCTCTTCAGTGTGTGTGTGTGTGTGTGTGTGTGTGTGTGTGTGTGTGTGAAGAACAACACATAGTCAGTCTCTTATTTACACTGTGTCTATGCTTTGCTCATTATAATGAGAGGATTTGTGAGCATGTAGAACTACTGGACAAAAAACAGCGGGAACAAAAACAAAACAAATGTTTGACGTCGGTTACTCCTTCATACAATAACTGCTCGAATACTGTATGCAACATTAAAAATGCTTTGGGAAGTCATAACTCTGACATAAAAAGTAATAATTACAACAAAACCTACAATTATGATACACTGTCATTATAAGATGAAAGTCTAAATTAATATGATAAATCTTATTGTTGCCATAATTCTGAGATAAAAATGAGAAATTATGACAAAATTCATAATTATGATAAAAAACTTGAACTTTTCATCATAATTACTACTTTTTATCTTTTTTTGTGTGTCAAAGGTTAGTGGATAAATGGATCAAATCAAGTCCCTCCCTGCATGCTCCACTTCACATAAAAACACGTCACATTGTGAAAGCAAAGTGAGTTTACAGAGGCTTTCATGCTGACTTTGACAGCTTTCTTTATATGCTGCAATATAGCCTTGTCCTCCAAACTCCATCCCAGCATGCCCTAATGCTGACTGTCTTAGCAAATAACTGCCAGAAAGGAGCATTTACACCAGATTCCTGCTCTCACAGTCCGGCTGCATAATGATATTGATAGTAAACATGTCTGTGGTTCATTTCATACACTGATGAATCGGCTTGTTGTGCACTGGATATAGCATGCGGTGTTCAACTCAACAGAACAACTATCTCTTCCCCAGAGGGCAGTTCAGTCATGTGTACAGTGTAGAGTGGAATTATGGGATATATATTACGTGAATAACAGTTTTCTGCAGTCTCTACCATGTTACTTGTCATTAAGCACATGCCATTGACAACAAATCAAACTGTGACGGAGGGGATGATTTTGAGCACATAATGACAAATATTTTGATCTACTGTATGACGTAAGACATGGAATATAGTGCACAAGCCATATACTGGTGTTGCTTTGTCATTCCACAGGCAAATAAATGATGACAAAATGTTCATATTTGGGTGAACTTCTTCATGGTCACCACAATTTGGGACAAAATCTGCATTTCTGTGTTATTTATGCAAATGTATCACTGCTCTCAGTACGTGTAATGTAACATACAGCGAGTGAGTCGCTGTTTGCAGAGCAGCCTGGCCTTAATTTAAACAGGCCCCACTGAGTCTGACAGCCCCCCTGTTTACATGAATAAAATCGGAAACAAATGTGAACACAATCACCCCCTCCTTCACACACACACACACACACACACACACACACACATCATCATCATCAGGCCACAGCCCTGTATTTCTATGCAGAATGATTGTCTCTTCAAGAACATGATGGTCTTCTTGAGAAAAGAACAGGACCATAAAGAGAAAAAACATTTTGTATTGTTCACGAACATTCAAAATATTTCCTACTAAAGCTATATATTGTCTTTTCTCCCACCCCCGCCCAGACCCATGAGACTCAAGAGAGACTCGTTTTATGGCCAATTCTCCTTTTGTGAATCTCACAAAAATCTCAGTCAAAATGAAAAGCAATAAGAGATTACATATTTTTATCTTGTTTTAGTATCATAAAGTTTGCATCATGACAACTTTCTTGACAATTACACACATTCATCTCCCAAACTCTTGTTATAGTAACACACCTGGACATTTTGTAATTCCCATTATTCTTAATAAATTCTCATTTTTTGTGTATTACAGTATAAATACTATAATTAATTTATTCATTTTTAAAATTTAAATTAGCATAAAACGCAGTACAAAAATCTGCCATGTAGTATTTAGTTATTTTAAACAGCATTAAGGTAATGACAATAAGATTTTTTTTTTTTTTTTTTTTTTTTTTGCATTTCATGAATGAAAAGCAATCATTTTGATTTATGGTAAAAAAAAAAAAAAAAAAAAAAAAAAAAGAGATATTGTTCTGCATTACGGTAATGAGAATTTAGGAAAAAAAAATGCAATAAAATTTAATGAAATGGAGACAAAAAACATGCATACATTGTTCAGATTTAGGGATAATGTAGTCAACCTGTCATTACTGAAAGAAGTAATCATAATTATATTGTATAAGTTATTTGGTTTTGATGCTTATTACATGTCTACTTATCAGACAGAAAACTAAATGGACATTTATTTGAAGGTGTTCGCATACATATTTTTATTTTTTGGTGACGTGTATGTTTATACAATATATATATCAATGTGTATATGTGTATGTATATATATATATATATATATATATAAAATGTGTGTCATCTATATAGACAGACAGATAGATGATACATAGATAATCAGATTGACGTATGTTTGTTTACTTATACAAATATGGATAATAGTGTGAATAAATAATGAGTGTGTGTGTCTGAGGCTGGTACTGTAAATTACAGCTCTAAGAGATGAATTGAAAGAAAAGACACTGTGTACAGCACATCTCCATGGTAACAGAGATGGGCAGCAATTCCTCGTGCGCTTCCATAGTTACATACCACATATGAAGAAAAACAACCATTTCTCTCTCTAACATGCACACACACACACACACAGCACTGGCTTCAATCTGCTTAAAAGACTCACTTTAACCACTGAGTTATAAATCAATTTTTCTTTTATTTAAATCGGGGTCTGGCAGTATGCTACAAATGAAACAAAAACCAAAAGCAGAAAACAAACAAACAAAATGACTACAATACCCAAACTTGGCACTGCAAGAATGCGTGTGAGTGAAATCAGTGGATTCGTCGTTTAGTTTGTTCCATGTGCGAGTGTGTACAAACACAGAAACATCACTGATCCAGCTTCCAAACGCTTGTCACAAACACTAAAATTATTATCATCATTAACAATACCATCATTATGTAATTCATATTACAAATAGGCAGTAAACCGCTACATCACGGGTGCCTTCAGTCTGGGAATGAAGCGCCTGACCCAGAAACACCCACCGGGCGTCAGTGAGGCCCTCCTTTCCCAGACTGTTAGATGCGACTCGACTAGGACATGAAAATGACTGACAACCAACAGCAAAGAAAAAACATGAATGCGAAACCATAAAAAAAAAATAGCAAAGTGAACAATCGGGAGGCTCCTCTGGCCATGATTTAGACTGGTTAGAACACTAAATAAATGAGCTGATGAGAAGGATGCAGGGTTATTGCAATGGAATGAAGCCACATGGATGGATGATGCACATGTGTGTAAAATGCATGAGCCACGACTAAATGCACCGCTGCAGCTGCTCGCACGGTTTTATATCCTCCGTGTGTGAGTCTCACAAAAATCCCCAAATCAAAAACAAAAGCAATCAGAAATTACATTTGATTTTCCTCTTTTAGTATCATTACTGTCTTGACAATTACACACATTCATCTGCCAAATTCGCATTACAGTAACACACCTGGACATTTAGTAATTCCCATTATTAGATTCTCACTAGTTTCATTTTAACTGAATTAGAGTACAAATACTGTAATTCAATTATTTTGTTTTTTGCATTTAAATCATCATTACACATAGTAGAAAAAAAAAACTCACCATGTAGTATTCAATACTACACAACTGAAAAATAGCATGCATTTCTATAACTAAAAAAAGTTTTTTGTTTTTTTTTATTTGCATTATGGAAATAAAAACGAGATTTTTCTGCATTACTGTAATGAGTATTTTGGGGAAAACAGTGATTAATGTCATGAAAATAATGCGACAAAATCCTTCAAGGAAACTATAACTTCTTATTTCTTTCTTTTGATTTTGAAATGAAATGTGATTCCGACGCGTTTCATGAGATTCAACCAGCTTTTTGTGGAAATTAGGTTCTAGACATAACCGTACGCAAAACATGCAGCAGAACATTATCACTTCCCTCTCAAATACAGTATGATATTGATACTATTGTTCATGAAGGTCCTTTAAACTGATCCTGGAGCTGCAGGCGGAATGACATGAACAGAGAGTCTATATCGAAAGACTTCCAAATGCCAATTCTCATGACTGAAATGACTCTCTGCTCATCAGGAGTGCATTCAAAGCCTCCTCAGCGACATTATTGGACAAAATCACGCTCTTCAAATGTTCTGTTAAATGTAATTTGGGGAAGGTCCCGGTTGCTGCTGCATTTCTCTCTCTCTATTTTCAGGGCATCCAATAATGGAGTGCACAGATGCTGAGATTATAGACAGGAAACGACATCACAGGAAGTTAAAGAAAGACAACAGACGTTTCAGCAAAGGCAATCTGCTTTTAGAAGTACGTCTATGTGTTTGATACTATTGGCCACAATTACATTCTTCATTTTTTTTTATTAGCAGATTGGCTGCAGCGATTTTTATCCTTACTACAAAAACAACTTTATTACCAAAGAAACATTGTTTTTCTTAAAAATACATCTTTTTATTGTTTTGTCCCTCTACGTACACAACATCCTGCTGTTTCTTACTCTCTTTTGAGCGATATTTCTCTTTGTTAGGGTCAATGTGAACTCATGAGACAGACAGGACTCAAAACAGGTCGTGATATGGTGATACATGAAGGAACGTTTGAGGATTCATTTTGGCAGCATAAAGGAGCAAATCTCTCGATTTCATTCAATTTTTGTCTCGTGCTGTGCAGTGGTCATAAGAATCTTTACATTTGGAATGTCGTACAAACAGAGCACTTTTTTTTTTGGATTGCAAAGGAATTTCAAGTATTTGAATATCGTTGTTCTCATCCTCATAATCTGCTGAAAACCTCTGTTGTTTATGCTGCCAAAATGCCACCCTGTGACTGTGACTGGGAGTGTGAGTGCAGTGTGTGTGTGTGTGTGTGTGTGTGTGATCTATCTAACGGTGACCCCCAGCTTCTCCAGAACACGTGTGCCCTTCTCCTGGTACTCCTCTCTGGTCATCCAGAAGTTGTCTTTGTCCTTCATGATGTCGGCTAGCACCGCTCCGCCCAAAAACACCATGTGTTTACGACGTGGAGGATCCTCGATGCGGATCTTAAACTTCTACAAAAACAGAAGCCAAGACAGACTCAGAAAAACAGCAATTCTATATAATGCAAGAAATTATTAGTAATAAAACTCAAAACTAATCTACAGCAGAGTTAGAAATCGCCAGTGTTATTTTAATATTTGGATACTATTCCAGTTTTTATAATTATTCAAATTTAATTTTTATTTTTTATATTTTCCATTTTCAGAATAATTTTGGTTAAAGTTTTAGTTTTTTTTTTTTTTAATTAGTTACTGTTTTCTTAAAATATGATTATATAGTTTTATGAATTTTAATTCAGTTTAAGTTATTTTTGCAATTTTAGTTAATTAATGAAAATTAGAAATTTCACCCTTGCAACTAGCTGAAATATTATTTTAAAAAGTTGACTTAAAATAAAAATACAAATACACACACACACATATTTATATATATTTATATATATATATATATATATATATATATATATATATATATATATATATATATATATATATATATATATAGTTATATAGTACAGGTCAAAAGTTTGGACTATTACTATTTATATACTTAAAAAAAAATATATATATAGCTCATCAAAAACAAATTTATCCTATCAAAAAAACAGAAAAAACAGTAATATTGTGAAATATTATTACAACTTAAAATAATAGTTTTCTAATTGAATATACTTAAAAAAATATATATATATATTCCTGTGATGCAAAGCTGAATTTTCAGCATCATTAATCCAGCCTTCAGTGTCACATGTAACATCCAGTCTATCACATGATCATTTAGAAATCATTCTAATATTCTGATTTATTATGAGTATTGGAAAGAGTTCTGCTGTCTAATATATTTGATGAATAAAAGGTTAAAAAGAACTGCATTTATTCAAAATAATAAAAAAAATTCTAATAATATATATTCTAATAATATATTTTCTTTACTATCACTTTTTATCAATTTAACACATCCTTGCTGAATAAAAGTATTGATTTTATTAAAAAAAAGAAAGAAAAAAAAATTACTGACCAGTAGTGTATATTGTTATTACAAAATATTTATATTTTAAAAACATAGCTTCTTTTTTTTTTTTTTTTTTTTTTTTAATTTTATTCATCAAAGTATCCTAAAAAAGTATCACATGTTCTGAAAAAAATATTAAGCAGCAGAACTGTTTCCAACTTTGATAATGAATCATCATATTAGAATGATTTCTAAAGGATCATGTGATAATGATCCTAAAAATTCAGCTTTGCATCACAGAAATAAACGATAATTTAAAGGTATAATAAATTTAAAAACAATTATTTTAAATTGTAATAATATATCGCAATATTACATTTTTTTTTTTCTGTATTTTTGATCAAATAAATGCAGGCTTGATGAGCAGAAGAAACTTCTTTCAAAAACATTAAAAATAGTAATGTTTCCAAACTTTTGACCTGTACTGTATATATATGTATATATAAACAAACTGTTCTAGATAATTATAATATGGAGGCAAAAAAATGCTCTGGTAATGATTCATCCATTTCAATATAGCTGACATTTGATTATGCTTTATCGTAGGCCTATCTAGTTATCGGTTTAGTGCATCTGCAAACATCACAGTGACCTTTCACATGGTTAGGGGGGAAAAACATGTCCTTAAAAAATAAAAATGTTACAATTTCAGCAAGGAATTTCCCTTAATAAAGTTAGCTAATGTCTGTCTATAAATAATCTCAAATACTGCTAAATAAACTGCTACATTGCTAACTAGTCAGTTATAGGTGAATATCACCACCTAGTGATCAGAAGGTTTTAGGACACCAGTCCAACTGTTCACATCTTTCCTGGGGTGTGTATTAGATGTTAGTTGTGGTTAAAGCATTCGTACCGAGAGCTTGTCGACGTCTCCCTTCAGGACTCTCTCGAGGTAGAGCTGCTTGAGTTCCCGCTCCAGACGAGACGGCAGACCAGGATACATCGTAGAACCGCCCGACAAAACAATGTGTTTGTAAAACTCAGCCCTGACATAAAGACAGAGACAAATGTCAGTGCGTATATGTACATGAACATAAAAACATGCGATTGATACAAAAAATAGATCATTTTGACAATATATGTAACAGATAAAGATATATGTAATAATATTTTAATTATATGATATATAAATAATACACTGTAACAAAGAAATAAATATACAATGCTATCTCACGACCAATTCATACATATTTTAGGTGGCTAATTCACAAGAATTCGTATGACCTCACTTGTATGATTTTGTAGGATTTGTCTAGACCCCAGTGTCATTCGTACAAATTCATACTAACTGTGCAACTCGTAAAATACATACAATTTAGCACAAATCGTATGAATTTGTACGAATTAGCCACCTCTTAAAATAATGTAAAAATATACTTTATAAATTACTAAAAAATATCAATACATAATGATAACATTACAATTAAAAATATGATTATTATTAATAACAATATATATTTTTTAATTATACAATATTTATATTACTTATAATTACTTATATAATACTTTGTAGTATTTAAAAAAAAATTGTTTTTTAAAGATATTACAAGTTTTTACTATATTACTATTATGTCTTGTTGTAACGCTTTGGGTTGAAGAAAAGCACGTGATAAATAAAATGCATTATTATTATTATTAAGTTTGTAAAAAGGAGACAAAAAATTAGATAATAATCAACTTATATATATATATATATACATATATATATATATATATATATATATATATATATATATATATATATATAAATAAATGTAAATGTAAATATATACACACACACAATACAGTATACAAAAATCTCTTCTATATTAATACTGATTATGGAATATTTAAACTGACCTGGTATCGATGTCGGCAGCCTGGATGGTGTTGAAGAGCAGTTCAGCCACACCCACTCCCTCCACGTTAATGAGGTGAGGCTGGAACAGAGCCTCCGGAGCCTCGAACCGCTCGCCGCCCACTTTAATCACTCTGCCGTCCGGAAGCTACAAACCCAGGGACAAACTAGTGTGAATTCTCCCATTTTATACCCTGCTGACAATTTCAAAGAGTTCAGTTTACACACCACACTGCTGCCCTCTGCTGGCAATAACAAGTCTGCTGTCAAGAGGGTCATTATGGTTTAAGAGGGTCATGGAGCAGAGCTCATGGGTTAATAACGGTCTCCCTGCTCCTCCATTGGGCTGAACTCACCGTGTAGGACTCCACCAGCACGGTGGTCTCCAGCGCAAGCTTCTGCTCCTGCTCGATGTTATAGCCCACGTAACACAGCTTCTCCTTCATCATCCTCACCGTCTCGAAGTCCGCTGAGTGGTTGAAGGCGTAACCCCTCAACAACAACAGCTGCAGAGAAACGGACAGCGTTAAGATTCATTCTGGAGGTTTGTCCGTGGAAAATACATCTAAACGACTGGCACATGTAAATGAGAACTGTTTGTGTGGAGCAGCATTTACTGTGAACGGAGCCGCTGTACATAACTTACACACATAGAAATAAATCACACACTGAACCTGCAGAGCATATATTTACTGAATTGAATCGCAGCCTTTGTGAATTCATATAGCACTGAGCACTAGGATTTATTATGATTGGTTTTAATATTTAGTGCAGACTTAGAAAACGGTCTTATAATGCTTTCCATGGATTCTCGTCTATAAAATGCACCATTTGCGGTATTTTGAAGGTTAATCGACACAGATTAAGATTTTTTTTTTTTATAATCGAGTACTCTAATTAAACCGAGGAATCATGACAGCCCTAAACAAAATTATAAAAAACTAAAATGAAAGCTGTAAATATAAAAATGAAAGCTAATTAGATCTAGAGAGAGTATCTACGGGGCAGTACCTTGATGAGGTAGCGTGTGATGTCTCGTCCAGCGATGTCCAGACGACGCGTGAGATGAGGAAGAGAAAAGCCTTCGTACACTGGACAGATATGAGTGACACCGTCACCGGAGTCCACCACCACACCCGTCAGCAGACCTGCACAAGAAGAGGCATTCCCAAACATCAACTTATCAAGTCTGACATGGAGTAGTGCTTTTTTTAATATAATATTATATAACATTTTATTATGTGTTAATTTTGTTATTTTATTTTTGTTAATTAAAATTATATTTCATATTTTTATTATATTTATTATTATTAAAAAAAATTATATTTTGTATTATTGTATTTATTATTTTACATTTTATTTCATATTTTTATTATATTTATTATTATACAATATTTTATTTGTATTATATTTATTATTTAAAATTTTATTACAAAATTTATTTTATATTTTTATTATATAATTTTGTATTATTTTGTATTGTTATATATTAAAATTTTATTTTATATTTTTATTATATTTATTATTATACTATTTTATTTTGTTATTATATTTATTATTTTACATTTTGTTAATATATTTATTATAATATAATATTTAATTTCAAATTATTATATTTATTATTTGTAATTTTATTTTATATTTTTATTATATTTACTATTTTCATTTTTTTTTTTACATAATTAAAAAGGTTGAGTACCTTGAGCGTAAAGAGTGAGCACGGCCTGGATGGCGATATAAACGCCTGAGAACTGATAGGTCTCAAACATCACCTACAGGGAGACAAGAGGGTCAGAAATAATCACAAACCTCAATGAGGTTCATCACAGATTTAATTCAACAAACGGGTGCTCAAACCTCGATGATCTTCTCCCGGTTCTTGGTGGGGTTCATGGGCGGCTCCGTGAGCAGGATCTTGCAGTTCTGTGAGTCGATGTTGAGCTTCTCGGGGCCGAAAGTGTAGTCCCACAGGTGCTTCATATCGTCCCAGTTCCTCACGATCCCGTTCTCCATCGGGTAGTTCACCTCCAGCATGGAACGCAGCTCGCTCGCCTCGTCACCCACCATTAGGTCCTACAGGTCACAGCGGACAGGTCAAAGGTCAGAGGGCTTAATGTTATCTTTCATGTTGAGCTGAACGGAAGCTGTTCAGGATGAAAGAGAAATTAAAAGCGTTGAACGGAGCTGGAGACAACTGGGAAAACAAACTTCATTTCATCAGGTCTTCAAAATAAAAGTCATTGATGTTTATGAAATACACTTTTTTTTTTTTTTACACTTTTATGAAATACAAATTCTAAAATGACTAAAAATGAAATAAAAAAGATATAAAAAAACACTAATAGAAATTATAAAACCACATAACAGAATTACTAAAACTTAATCTAAAATTATAATGAAAGCATAAAAATAAAAACTCATTCAAAATATAAATAATACTATAAATGTATTTAAATAAATATTATGACAATGAATTTATTCATTTACTTTGTATTGCCATACCAGCATCTATGGCTTCTTATGACCATGGACCCTGTATATCCTGTTTGGACACAGCACACTCATGCCATTCTGTACAGACCAGTGCATTCTGGGTAATGTCAAACACTGACACATACAAGCAAGATAATTTCATCAGGGTTAGTGAGAGAACAAGATTTATGATTAGTCTGAACATTAATGCAATAATAATGTCTACCAGCTCTGCATCTCCTGAGAGGGTTTGGAGAGAGAATCGCTACAGGTTAGACTCACAACCACACACACATTCACACACTTACCATCTTCCTACAATCCTACAGCACCTCAATATAATAACAGAGGAGAGAAAGACAAATATGGAGAGAACAGGAGATGAGCAATGAGAGTAAGAGTAAAAACTGATGCAGGATCAGCGATCTTATCCCTGATTCTTGAAAAAAGGGACAAAACATGTCCTACATACAAAAGACAGAAAGGGAATCAGTTTACTCGGGGCAGTCATTGCTTATATTTTTTAAATTACTGTATTAAAATGATTTGAAATGCATAAATTAGTTCTCTTAATTTGTTGTTTGAAACAATGTTTGTTGGTACTTCATCTGTCAGTAAGCATCATTTCTGTCAGATGAAGGTTTTTGTTCAGTTTTATAGAAGTGTTTTATTCTTTGCTCAATTCATTCATTTAATATAGACTATGTAGCACCGCCCCTTTTCAGCACCACGCTCGCTGTCTTCAGGTTTGTATTTCCACAGCATTATCATAAAACATGTTCCCCAACGTCGTTCATAAGCTGAAAGACCTTGGTCTAGAAATATATCCATTTCTAATTAACAAAGTATTTAAAGTGTTTATGGTTAAAAAAAAAAAAAGTGTCTACACTCGGGTGATACGGATAAAAACAATCTCTTCATATTTTTTCAGTTTTTTTACAGTATATTTCAATATTTCTGTATTTCCTTTTTAATCAAAGATCAATATTTCAGTGAGAGGAACCTGTAAGAACCCTCTGAAGGTGCCTCCACCCCCAGTGAAAGGAAGTTCAAATCAAGCAGGAAGTTACTCAAGTTGCTGTTTATGTCCCGTTACCAAATACACAGCATTTCTTTGACATACTTGCAATGACAATTTACTAAAAAAATCCAGTGAGTGGTCTACACAGGCAGCATTTCAAGATTATAAACCTACTTATTATACATTTAATACCAAAAAGTGTAAATAAAAAGTTTCATCTGATTAAAAATGAACTGTTTATTTATTTTAATAGAGATGCAGCTTTAGGGGACTGCTGTAGGGTGTATACAGCAAGACAGCTCACTGGGTGATTGGGACAGAGCCCAAGTCATGGCGTCAGTGTCGGTTAGTGGAGAAACTTTACCTTGATCTCGATGTTTCCCACTTTGGCTGTGGAGCGGATGATCGGTCTCCCCACCAGAGCCGGAAAAATGTGCTCCGGGAAATTAGAGCCGGCATATCCACACTTCACAAACTGAGTAAAAGACAGACAGACAGAGAAAAAAAATTCAGTGTACACAAATGACTAAAACTGAAATAAAAATAAATCAAAGCTAAAAAAAAAAATACAAATAAAAAAAATGACAGAAGCACATAAACTTCCTAAAACTTCAACTAAAAAAAAAAAAAAAAAAAAAAAAATCTGAAACTATATAAAAAACCTCAAAAAATTGAGACAGAAAGACAGAACACTAGTTATTAAAAATATGACCAATCAGACTGAAAAATAAATAAATGTTGCCTTGCTGCTAACAGAAATAAATGTGACCCTGGACCACAAAACCAGTCATAAGGGTCAATTTCTTGAAACTGATATTTGTACATCATCTGGAAGCTGAATAAATATCTTTCCATTGATGTATGGTTTGTTAGGATCGGACAATATTTGGCCGAGATACAACTATTTGAAAATCTGGATTTTGGGGGTGCAAAAATATCTAAATACTGAGAAAATCACCTTTATATTTGTCCAAATGAATTCTTAGCAATGCATATTGCTAATCAGAAATTAGATTTTGATATATTTACGGTAGGAAATTTACAAAATATCTTCATGGAACAAGATCTTTACTTAATATCCTAATGATTTTTGACATAAAACAAAAATCGACAATTTTGACCCATACAATGTTATTTTTTTTTTTTTTTTTTAGCTATTGTTAAAAATATACCCCAGTGACTTAAGACTGCTTTTGTGGTCCAGGGTCACAAATATGATTTAAAAATTAATAAAATTACTTAAATAAAAAAGAAAAGAAAGACAGACAGATCACTAGCTATTAAATGAAAAATGAAGGGGACAGAAAGAAAAAGCAAATGATGCTTTAGTAGTTTTAACAGAAAGGGCCCAAGATTAGTGTGCACTTCATCACAAACAACGTGCTTCACCTGCTGTCAAGAAATAAACCTAAAATAACACACAGCAGAATAAAAGCACTGAAATATGACACACATACCTACTCTAATGTTCAGTTTAAAATACATTCATATTATTATTTGTGTATTTTCGAAGGTGCCAGGGTCATTTTAATAATAAAAATTCAGTTACCATAGATTTCTGGACATTTATCACGGCGATATCATGTTTTTCTAAACATGTATTATGCTTATACCACGGTATTCTTTAGCATTTATCCCCAGACAGAGAGAGAATGATGATGGAATGTGTGTCTATGGTTTGTCTCGTATGTCACTTCCTCTCTCGGCCAGATGTGAGATTACAAACTCGGAAGTGAGTTTGAGATCATCTTTATCTTTTATTTATCTTTTACTGACACGAGCACACATGCATCATTGATGAAAAATGTGCATAAACATGTAATTTCATAAATAACGCATGCTCACACTGCGACCTCATTCAAATCTCACTGAAAATACGTGTTAGTGTCAATACATTCACAAAGCTCCTACAAAACCTCCACATGAAAAGCTTTTCTAACACGGCTCGAGCTATGATTTCCGTGCATCCGAGCAGAGCTTTCTTCCACATCACAGGTCGAATGGAAATCACAGATAATCTGGGTGTAAAATAAGGTGCTATCAGATCACTTCCTGTTCCGCTGCATCTTCCTCCTGCAAGCCGTCATTAAATCACACACAGCCGCGGGAAAAAACATCATTCAGACCGGACAGAGCCGTATGAGCTCCGCAGTCACACTCACCCCAGTCCCGTTGTCACACACCACCACTTTCCTGCCTTGACTGTCCATGTTTCTACAGACTCGGTGAATCCGCCCTGATCTCAGCACCACCGCCGCCGCCGCCGCTTCCGCTGCTCTCCGGCCACCCGGAAGTCAGCGCCCTGCCCTTCACTCCTCTTCAAAATAAAAGTCCGCCACGGCGCTTCAAAACAAAAGCATATGTACAGCTACAAAATAAAAGCTTTTTACACTATTTATAAATGAAAATGACCTAAAATACCCACCTTCAACGGAGAGATATTATTATTTCAGGACCCAGAATATTATACACAATGAACAAAATGGTTTTAAAAATCAAAGACATAAAATTATGTGGGCTGTTTAGTATTGAGAACAGACTTCTTAAGAACGACTTCCTCAGACCTTGAAAGTATTTTTAAGTGCAGGTGACAGTTCAGGTAAAATAAATAAATAAATAAATACATATATCTCACTAATTTAATTTTTTTCTAATTTTAACAAACTTTATATAAAATTACAAACAAAAATTAAAAGATGCACTCAGATATGTCAGTTTAAAACATACTTGAAGTTATTTTAAAGTCATATACTCAGTGAGGACAACTGAGGCATTATAACCAATTTACTCCACTCTGACATTTAATTGATCATTTCCATTTTCCAGTTCAGAAAAAAAAAGGTCAAAATAAACAAAAGTATATTCTCATAATCTCTTGTTCACTGGTCCCATGTCCAGGAATGAGTTCAAAATCTAAAAGACAATACATACACAATGGAAAATCTACAATTATTCAAAAACAATTGTTCAGACAGTGACAGCAGTTCAGCTTTATCCTGTGCATCTCCATAACAATCATTAAAAATACGAGTTGTAAAAATGAAATCAACAGCTTAAATAAGAATGAAACAGTAACAGCTAATTTTGTTGACCTGAACAAGTAACAGTAAATCAGACATCAAATATTCAGACAGCTTCCAGCATCAGACTCAATGCCACACATCTTCCAGAGCTTGAGGAGGTACTACGGCTGTGATTCCCATAAAATATACAATTAAATAAGAGAAAGCTGTAAACTGGTGACGAATGAAGCACAATGATTTAAAACAAAAACACACTCGGTTCAAGCACACAAGCTGAGAGATTTACAATTTAACAACTTAGAAAACCAGCCATATCATACAGCAACAAGGAGGTTTGCTCATTGTCATAATCACCCACAATCCCTCCACAGCTCTGTTATACAGCAATCTCAGAAAGAATAAAAAACACTTAAAGAGTACCTGTTTACCTTCTTAAAGACAGCAACACAACAGCAGGATCGTGTGTTCAGTGTATGAGACAAAATCTTTGTGTGTTTGCGTTTATATACATGTTTAAAGGAATAGCTCATTCAAAAATTAACTCACTCACAGACCATCCAAGATGTAGATGAGTTTGTTTCTATATCTAAACAGATTTGGAGAAATGTAGCAATACATCACTTGCTCACCAGTGGATCCTCTGCAGTGAATGGGTGCCGTCAGAATGAGAGTCTAAACACTCCAGTACATCAATTAACATATTGTGAAGTGAAAAGCTCCATGACAAGGCAACTTTTTTACCGGAGGAAGCAAAAAAAAAAAAAAAAGGATTATGAGGACGTATTTTGGCCAGAAACAACAGTTTAAAGTTAAAATACCTTAATGATGGATTTGTTTGTTACAAACATGCAGCTTTTCACGTCATAAGATAACTGATGGACTGGAGTGTGGATTACTTGTGGATTATTGTGATGTTTTTATCAGCTGTTTGGACTCTCATTCTGACGGCACCCATTCACTGCAGAGGATCCACAGGTGAGCAAGTGATGCAATTCCACATTTCTCCAAATCTGTTCTGATGAAGAAACCATCTCATCTACATCTTGGATGGCCAGGGAGTGAGTACATTTTCCTAAAATTTTCATTTTTGGGTGAACTTTCCCTTTAATGTGGATGAATCAGTTGAAAAATTGCAATAATAGAAAATGCCCCTCATCCATTCATGAACAAATGCCACATTTAAGGAGCAGTTTACCAAAGAAATGCACCCCAAAAGTATATTATGCATTAAGAAAACTAACCTTATTTTTATAATTATTATATTTTCGCATTGATAAGTATATATCCTCTCAAAATTCTCATTAATGTAATTCAAAAACATCCTGAAATTGTAATGCAATAATCGAAATTAACAATTTTAGAAATCACAAATTAAATAAACAAAAGGAAACACTTTTCAATTTAAATAATGTAGCCTTTTTCCATTACAATATGGAGAATGAGAGGTTTTTGGCATTACGTTAATGATAAATTGGAGGAAAATGTGCTTTAACTCTGATGAAAATACCGTCACAACATATGCAATGTTTTCTTTATGCAAAATATAGTTTTTTGGTTTTTCTTTGGTTTTGGGGTGAAATATGACTCGGACAGGTTTTCTTGGGAATCTCAATGGCAGGTTTGCTTTATATTTTGCAGTGCACACACATGAGGAACAGCAGCTTCATGATGTTGGGTGCAGCATCACTGGGGTAGGGTCTGTGTTACATGCGATACAGTCCTCACAGGAGCACAAACTCATCTGTGCTTCCTCTCTTACTGTTCCTGCTCATTCTGTTGCATGAGAAAATGTTTGCAGGACCATCCATGGACCCCCCGCTCTGCCCCTCCATTCCATAGTTCTGTCCCCTGCCCTCTACAAATGTAAAGATGGGATACTTCTCTTTAGGGGATGACAAAGCCTGAAAAAGAACAAAAAATAACATGCACATATTAAAAAACATATAATAATATTTATTTCAGCTTCTTGATATTTCTGCATTCATTCTGAAATGGCATAAAAAGAAAACTGATTAGAGGATATTTATATATTGTTAATTAATTTGGGAACTGTGCCACTAAATTGTTAACTTTATATTCAGTGAAAAAAACAATAAAAAATAAATAAAAATTCTCTCTTAAGAATTTTTGAGCATTATCATAATTTTTTTTTTTATTCCAATAAACATGTATCTTATTGATTCAAACAAGACACTCACTTCACTGACCGCTGAACACAAACACTCAAAGTCTTTCTTAGTCTGCGCGTAGAACCCGATGGTGCAGCTGGGATCCATACGACTAAAGCTCATCTTCCTGGGTGAGTTACAGTGAAAAGACTACAAGAGAAAAGACCAATACAGCTTCAGTTCCTCATACATGGAGAAAACTTTGAAACGAAGATGTCTTCTGATGGAAATTCTCTTTGAGTTAAGAGGGTTGCTTCCCATCTCACCTCCAGAGAGAAGTTGCCTTGGGTGACGTCCACCACTGGCTGACAGTAGTGTGGGTCGAGATACAATAGCTGCTCGTCTGGAAGACAGAGAGCAGTCAATCAGAGAGCAGACAGGAACGCAGTAACCAATCAGAACATAGCTCTTAATAGACACATACCTTGAAAACCAATAAAAAACAGGGAATGCTTGGGTTTTCCTCCAATAATTCCTATACAGCATTTTAACTTGAGAATGTTCTAGGAAAAGAGAGGTTCTTCATTTAAGACAAATGTCAACATAAGGCCTTTTGTATTCTAAATTAATGAAAAAAAAAATATATATATTATATTAAATATATATATAATTTATATAATTTCATTTTTATTATATTTTTTATAATATAATAATATAGTTAAGTTTTTAATATACAAGTTGTTTTTAATATAAGTTGCTTAATTTTTACACAAATATATGCGCTATGCTAAATAATGATGACCCATATTTTTACATTTTATGATCACAAAAGTTATTTGAAACATTCAAGTATACACTTTATTTGTATATAATATACATAAAATCAATATAAAAAACACAAATTTAAACCTAAATATATACATAAAAAAAAAATATAATATATAATATCTGTTCACTTATCATACATTACAGTTGTTATTGAGTTCATGTGCAGTATATGTACCTTAACGCACTCAATGTAGGAGGGGTTTAATGATTCTCCTCCGAGCCGTACTGGCACTAGAATGATGACAGATTTCCAGCCTGTGCCAGCAGACTCGGACAGCTCACACAACCTCATGATATCTCCTTTATACACTGCAGCACACACAGAAGCAGAAGCATGAGCTAAACATCACTTAGAAACAGGAAAAACTTTCACTTTCACTAACTTATTTTTAAAAATGACTGAATGATGCACAACCCAGTCAAGACTGAACATGAAAACTCACCCGTGCAGTCCTGTGCCACGTATACAGCAAGGTTGTGAAACTCAGTGGATCTAGCCACTGCTTTTCTGGTAGAAGAAAAGACATTAAATGACAAAAAGTTCAGTTCACACTGTTCAGTTACAATACAGTACAATAACATCCATCTGCTCTCCTCTAACCTTAGCATATGTGCCACTACGGACGGGCCGTACCAGTCCCCTGCCCTCTTCCCAGACTCCTTTCCCAGCTCCACCAACTGGTGGACCCCAAAAGGAGCTGAGGGATGGTCCCCAAACCAGGACACCACCTTTCGGTGCAAAGCCTCCACCTGAGGCTCATTGCTGGCTGCATTACATCCCCCCGGGGTCCATCTGTGACCCTCACTGCTGCCAGAGCTCGGGTCTCTCTGGGAAATGGGGCTGGTCCAGGAAGAACTGAAAGACGGAAGGGACATGCCAGCCGGACGGGAGGGTGAGCGAGGCTTCAGCACCTCAAAATCAACATCTGTCAGTGGATGACACTCCGCCCACCTCCAGTCTGAGATACAGAGAGCAGCAGACAGCATGAGAAGTCAGCAGGGTCTATAGAAGTGAATACACCACTGGGTAAAAACTTTTTTTGTTTTTAAATGTAAAAAAAAAAAATTTTAAAATACTTCTATCAGCAAGCATCATTAACTTGATTTTTAAAATGACAGGAAAGGCAATTTACTTAATGTTACAAAAGTTCAAAATGCTGTCTTTTAAAATTTTGAACCTCAAAGAATAAAAAACATTATGTTTTAAAACAACTGATATAAATAAGACATGTTTCTGAGCTCAAATAGAATATTAGATTGTGATTTCTTGAAGGATCATGTGGGGGACCTGAAGACTGAGTAATGATGCTGAAAACACAGCTTTTCATCACCGAATATAAAATTACATTATATAACACATTAAAACAGTTATTTCATTTTTATTATTATATTTAACAATATACGTTTTTTACTGTATTTTTAAACCAATAAATGCAGCATAGGAGAGCATAATCTTTACAAATCTTTACTACTACATACATACATACATATATACATATTAAAGTGCTAATGGATTATATTACTTAACTAAGGGTTTCTGCAAGTTTTATAAAGGTTGATTTAAAAGACTTTTTAAAGGCCTTTTTAAGACCAAGTAAAGACAATTTAAGGAAATAAAGGGTTGAAAACACGTCAATATGTTCACTAAATGTTAAAACAAAATAAAATGAAAGATAATGAGTTGTATTGGCAACACTTAAAAGTTTCCAAATGCAGCTTCCTCCAAGTCTCCATTAAGTCATTTAAAAAATAAAAAAAATCCCAAATCATTATTAAATCAAGATAAATTGACCTGAGATGATTTATGATTTAAACCAGAACAATATCTTCCAATGGGCTCAGAAAAATCAACTTCAGGTCGAAAGCTTAATTCAAAACCTATTTAACCTATATTTGTTATCTCTTGTAGTAAAATCAGTTAATTGTAGTCTTAGTTCTCAAGTAAACAAGACTTCATACTTATTTTGCTATCAATCACGTAAATGTATCTGATTTTAGGATGTTTAGATATTTGTATGCAACATGAGACAAAAATACTGAAAAAGAAGAAATTTTGCAGTTCTGCAATATTTCATGCACACAAACCTTTTTTTTTGCTCGATTTAAGCATTTTTAAGGTCCCTAATTTGTGGAACAGTGAATTACGACTGTTTAAGACCCACAGAAACCCTTTTAACTACCACTGTTTGTTGGGACTATTTATATTTAATAAAAAGTAACTGTTGGTTTCAGTCAAAGGATTTAGCGAAGCAAATCAAGAAAGAGAATAAATGGCCAGTTAGCATCAGAACCTGTAGGAATGTGAGGTGATGGCATCAGTGAAGTAACTTGCTGCGCCAGCAGCATCTGTCCGCTGCGCAGCATGCAGCCCCAGCCGCAGTCTGTGGTCAGGCTGGATCCCTCCAGCTGAGGAAACTCCCTCCTGTAGGTGCACACACACGACACGAACGCCTGCCGGAAACCGTCCACCTCATCTGGGAACGAGGCGCGAAAGAATACAACCTTCAACATTTGTATATGATTCATTCTCTAGTTTAAAATGCAGACACTAAAAGTTAGGCATTCAAAGGTTAAAGGGTAGTCACCCAAACAATCCCTTTAACTATACCCAAAAAATGACTCAACCAAACTATCCCCTCAAGCAGACCAAACCAATAGATCACATGACTCCAGATACACATGACTAACCTTCACTATTGCAACCGATAGGACTGACCCAGGGAGGAGCAGAGGGAGAGGATTGTTGAAGGTAGTTTCGATGGAACGGTTCCAGTATGGGAAAAGGAAGACAGGAACTTTACTAAGATCAGTCAGTTGATATTGGTTGTGGTCGGTTTTTAAACATGTGCGTCTACATCTGACTTCAAAAATAGCCCGGGAAAAAAGGAACTAACTGTCTGTGTCATTATTTGTGTCAGCATCAAACCAGTTTCGCAAACCATAACAAATGCATGAAAAACGAACCATATTTGACGTTGTTCCATGAAGGACATGACTTGGCTTTCCGGCGGTCCACTTCATCAGGCTCTCCAGAGCCTTCTGAGCCGTCAGGCACGGAGCCGTGGCCGTTGTGGCGTCTGGACTGCGCTGAGGGCTTGTCTTCATGAGCACCGCCGCCCACTATGTACTGAACAGCACTGGGAGACACAGAGTTCATGGTTCAGGCTGAATACAGGCGATTACAGCGAACTTCAGCCTGAGCCAGAGAGAGAGAGAGAGACAGAGAGATATGGTATGAGAGTCTCCTCATTATGTGGTAAAACAGCTGTGATTCTCCGAAACTCAGAACCGTAATCCGTCCAAAAAAAGCATACAAAACTGAAAAAATGTTGATCTGAATCAAAAACTAAGAAACTATGAAAGCAATAAACATGTGACAACCACATTTACGATTAATTATGAAGCCTGTTCAGCATCACGGTGAAGTTTGAGGGAAAACAGTTTTTTATAATAGACAGAGGTGCTTAAAATCCTGCTACCATATGTGGACCCTGGATCACAAAACAGTCTTAAGTCGGCTGGGGTATATGGTAGCAATAGCCAAAAATACACTGTAGGGGAACCCACAATTATGTGATTTTTCTTTTCTGCCAAAAATCATAAGGATATTAATCAAAGATCCATGTGCCATGAAGATATTTTGTAAATTTCCTTCCATAAATATATCAAAACTTCATTTTTGATCAGGACTAGGCATTGATAAGCAAGGTCACTGGACAACTTTAAAGGGTGATTTTCTCAATATTTAGATTGTTGTGTGCACCATCAGAGTCCAGATTTCACAATACACCAACAACAATAAAAATGGTCGTTAATATTACATTGTATTTATTTGGACATTTTAAAATACTTGCTTGATTATTTTTGCTTGTATCAGGTATAATGACAATACAATAGTTATTCCTCTATTTACATGCAAAAGTACAGGAGCACCACACCTTTTGATCAAAAAATTTTTCTAAGTCTACCCCGAAATTTCCAGGTCATTCTGGAGATACTGGTTATGGCTTTTATAATTACTGTATGAGACTGACTCAAACCAAGCCATTATAAAAACTTATTTTAAAAGCTTATCACAATAGATAGGATCAAGGTTTTGGGTTGGGTTTTGAAAAAAAAAAAAAAGTACTTGTGGATCACAATTTTTCAAACCCCTCTATTTGGGAATTTTAAAAAAATGAATGTATGTCTGTAATGGCCAAAAGCTGACATTTGGCGCGCAAGGAAAAACGTTAAATTTCTATCGAACACTTAATCAGTTCTGTTTTTTAGCAACTGTGAAACATTACATATGATGCTTTGATGGAAGAGAAGATTCATTACGAACAGCATCTATTTTTTTAAATTGCAATATTTTTACAAAACATTGTAACTGTCTTAACTGGCACTTTAGATCAACTTAATGCGTCTCGCTGAATAAAGTATTTATTACGTACAAATAAATAATCTATAATTAACATAAATTAATCGAAAATATATTATATATATCTATATAGGAGAATTAATTAAGTTGATACGACATAAAGACCAAATATGCATATTCAAAATCCAGGCGTCAATACCATAATAGAGTTACAGTACTGTCGTAGTCAGAAACATCAAAGAAGATCACATGAACGTTAATTACTCACTGGTCATGTAATGGACATTACAATACATCACACTTAAATGTAGAAAGAAAACATTCCACCTGTTGTTCCGCCAAACAAACAAGCTGGGGGTGAGAAGGGAAAGCAGCCTGTCACATATGCAGCCCTGGATTGAGGGAAAAGGTGTGGCGGCGCTGAAGGCCACAAGAGTTCAAGCACACGTTCTACAGCGGGAATATTCGGGACTTCCCATGATCCTTATCGTCTCAAGGAGTTGAGAGCGTACCGTCGAACGAAAGGGAAATGGAGACCGGTTTAAAGTGAAAGGTCGACAATCATTTCCCCAATAATGGAAAAGCTGACACAAATTTCCACTTCATTATTGTACACCAGAATTGCTCGGGGAAGGTGGTATACATGTTGATTTTGGATCCATTGGACAACTGAGAGTCAGTCAGAAAAAAAAAAGTGAACCCACCAGGTCATGATACAATGGCTTCTTTCAGCAACAGAGTAGCTATAACACTACAAGATTACTGGGCATGATAATAGAGGTTGAATTTTATGTTTTGCACACAACACGCTCATTTTAATGTTGTCAAAATGTGTTCTCTACCACAATGCAGTGCGCTTCCCTTTTCACGTTCCACACTATAAACAAAAACAACGATTTTGACTGAGAAAAATATAAGACAGTTTTACAACACATAACCGAAGGTTGAAAAAAAAAACAGGAAAATTAAGCATCGTATTATTAACAAAATAATAAGTTAAGGGACTGCACTCGCCCGTCAGTTCAAAACATGCAGCTTCTTGACGGTCGCAGGAATAATGCCCTTGTCGAAAACACTATTAAGTAGGCTAAATACTGATAATCAATGCAGTACGTCAAGTACACTGCTCAAGGGTGTCATTTCGAACATTCAGCATAGGAGCACAACCCATCTTTTGTTGATTAAAAAATTTGAAACTAATGTCCATTGTAAATAAGGTCATTAAGGTCTGAAAAAAAAACGGCAGCAATCGCTTAACTTTTAGTCAAGATTTACAGCTTTCAATGCCCTAAAAATCACCCTGAATCTGTTATAAGGCAGCTTGATCCTGCGGGTCGTGTGGAATATTTTAGTATTGGAGTATGAAGACAGATATCATGTTTCAGGACACTGACTCTAGTGCGCTTCAAAAGTAATTTATAATCAGCTAGAGGAGGGTTTTACCCTCATTGTTAGGACCCGCATGTTTACTGTTCGGATATTTCCGAGTTTCTTCTATAAAATAAGGTTATAGCGGATTGTCCAGCTGTCGAGATGAGCATTGGGGTGTGTGGAGAGGGGACGAAGCGCTGTGATGAAGAACGAGCGCCGGCCCTCCTCCATGCGTCCGTCATCGTGCAGAGTATCGATTAAACGCTGGAGGAGTAATGAGGTTTCTGCGACTTACCAGTCTTGCGCGGCTCTCAAACTGTCAGCTGAGCAGAATAGCGTAAAAACCGCCGGGAGAGAGATTAGACCAGTCAGGTAGCCACTTCCTGTTGTCATCGCGGATACACACTCTCGAACGGACACCCGCAGACGACGTGCTTGGGTTCAGGTCCTGACCGTTGCCGTTGTGCTGATGGGGACGACTACCCGTACGGCACACTGAAGTTCCCTTCCTTCTCCCTCAATTTGCTTTCTTATTATATTTTCTAACTCGGTACATCCACGCCGAATACAACTTTAAAAACAATCGCCTGGGGTCTCCCACTAAAGAAAATGACTTTTTTAATTTATTTGGTTAGTCGCTTTTTACATTGCTGCGGGCAAAAATTGTCACCCATCGTTGCCGTTTTTACGGTTTGGTCGCGTATTAGTCTTAACAGTTACAAGTCGTGGTACCTGTTAGCTAGGTCAGCGGTTGACGTAAATCCTGTGTGCCGAGCACTGAAAAGTATCATCAGTAGTGTGATCATGATCGCAGCACTCAGCTAGTTTTTGTATTTTACAACAGATACCGTAAAGGGTACTGTTAATACTAGATTGCATCCCTCACTGTGCTGATATTTGGAAAAGCTCTGGCGGTCAAAATAGCTCTGTGACCGACCGGAGTGTGGTCTAGCCCCTAGCAGGGCCATTGGCAAACAGTACACCCCCTACTGGGACCTAGCCAACTCACCGGCACAGAAGGTTGCCCCATTCCCGTTTGGTCCGACATGAAGGTTAGTAAGTTATTACAGGGCTTAAAAAGCAGCATGAAGCATGTAATTTATGCCCTCGCAGGTGAAGAATGCGACGAGAAGACTGCACGTCAGGTGGCCGGACCTTGCCCTGCAAAGTCCCAGAAGGAGGTAGAAGTGTGCTTGTACAGCCCCATACATAGCTAACTTTAAGTAACAAATTAATGTCAAAAATGGCCACATACCAACAGGCTGGTACATGTTATCATATTGTAGGGCATCACATTAGAATGGAATATCTTTATGTGCTTTATTTCCTCTATTGTACGAGTATTATGCAGCATCGTGGGACAGTTTGATAAAAAAGCCAACAAATAACGTAGTAAAAAAAATAACATGAAAATAAAGTGCATTATCAAAAAAAAAGATCAATCACGTTTAGTAGGAAAGTGTGACCTTTGTATAAAAAAGAGAGGGTTATTTGCGAAGAAATTTGGCCACAGAAACCCAAAACACATATAGAATATCTTTGATACATACGACGTGGACCAGCATTACTTTAAGATGTGTGGATACTCTTGTTTCTCAGTTTCACACTGCAGTGTAAATCAAACCAATCCGAGACATACGAATATACCGGACACAAGGGCGGCTTTACATTACAGATTAAGTGAACATTACTAAAACATTAGTCTCGTATTCGATCCGGCAGCTATAACCAGTCACATGACTATTGAAAGTGGAAAAAATTCAGGCCAGTGAAATCAGGGAAGTGTTAGTTGCTTCCTTTAACCACAACTGAGGAGAATCATGGCACGGGAAAGGGCAAAAAAAATAAAAAATTTAAAAAATAAAAATGCGGGGGTTTTTGTCGTTACAAACATAACATCAGATACAAATTAACACCAGTCACCCAAAATCTTTACATTATTTTGTGCATATGTTGTTGTCACTTCTTCACGGATACATCCAAATAACTGTATACTACAATAAATAAATGTTTTTAATAGATATAAAGAAATCTCACTAACACTTGCGGAAACGGGATATGAAAAAAAACAGCAAAAAAGAGATTTCAGAATGGCTGCCGTTTGAGAGAAAAAATCCGATAAACAGCCCGTCAGAAATCAACATTTACGGAAGGATTAATAGATATCTAAATGTCTATCCAAAGGCCCATCATCATGCTACAGTAAATCATACCGTCTAGTATGGGTACTATGAAATCACAAAAATAAATAAGCACTCTTGGTCTTGTCACTGATTGCAATTCCTACTCACTGATTACCATGTTAAAATATAGGGTGGTAAAATAGTGACCAGACACGTTTCTGCTTAGCCATCAGATGGCACCATAACTCCATCTATTCCTGCCACGGCCTCAAATTCAGGTCATGATATACAGGTCCCTTCTCAATATAAAAAAAAAAAAAAAAAAAATTATCAAATTGTGAGATAAAAGTCTCATTATTTTCCATCCAAATGTAATGATAAAAATTAAACTTTCATACTATTTTAGATGCATTGCCACACCAACTGAAAATTTTCTTCCGTTCAGGTTCTTTTATCTGTTTTAATTACTGATGATTTTGGCATTACGCCTCATGACAAAACCCAAAAATTGCCTATCTCAAAAAACCCTAGGCATATTTCATGTTGGAGCGACCAATTAAAAAAAGAAAAGTGTTTTTTTTTTTTTTTTGTATACAAAAAAAAGTAAACCTTCAATAAATTATGTTCAGTTATGCACTCAATACTTGGTTGTCGGGAATCTCTTTTGCAGAAAATGACCTGCTTCAATGCGGTGTGGCACATGGAGGCAATCAGCCTGTGGCCACTGTTCCTGAGGTGTTATGGAGGCCAAGGAATTTGCTTCGATAGCGGCCTTAAGCTCATCCAGAGTGGTTGGGTCTTGCCAGTCTCTCAAACTCTTCTCTTCACAAATCCCACAGATTCTCTTATGGGTCTATGGCAGGAGGATCAGGAGGAGAGAGTTGGCAGGCCAATTGAGCACAGTAATACCACGGTCAGTAAAAACCCATTTACCAGTGGTTTTGGCACTGTGAGCAGGTGCGAGGTCGTTACTGAAAAACGAACTTATCTTCATCTCCCTAAAGCACGTTTTTCGAAGATGCGAAGCAATGAAGTGACCCCCCCCCCAAGTCATTGAACCCCAGTGCCTCCAAACACTCCTGATAGGCTAGCTGCATTGGACCCCTGCCCTTGATTTTATTTTATTTTTATTTATAACACGTGGACCAACACCAGCAGCTGACATTTGGGCACCCAGACCATCACTGAATGTGGGTTTTCACTTGAACACTGGACTTCAGGGCATTTGGCATTTCCATTCCTCCACCAGTCTTCCTCCAGACTCTCGGCACCTTGATTTCCGAATGACATGCAAATTTGCTTTCATCCGAAAAAACTACTTTGGACCCTGAGGCACCACAGTTCCAGTGCTGCTTGTCTCTGTAGCCCAGGTCAGGCGCTTCTGCCGCTGTTTCTGGTTCAAAAGGTTGCTTGTTGACCCTGGGGGATTATGCGGCACCATGTTGTAGCAATTTCCTGCACACGGCCCTGTGCACGGTTCCGGCTCTGGACTTGTTTCTACTCCAGCTCCAGTCCACTGCTTCCACGCAGGTCCCCCAAGGTCTGAAATAGGTCCTTCTCCACAATCTTTCCTTCAGGGTCGGTCACCTCTTCTCGTTGTGCAGCGTTTTCTCTGCCACACTTTTTCTTTCCAACAAGACTTCCAACTGAGGTGCCTTGATACAGCACTCTGGGAACAGACCTATTCGTTCAGAAATTTTTTCTGTTCTGTGTTACCCTCTCGCTTGAGGGTTTTGTCAATGATGGCCTTACTGGTCGGCAAGTTCAGGTCGGCAGTTCTTACCATGATTGTGTCGAGGCTGCTCTGGGTGTGTGGCCCTTTTTCGAGGACGAGCGCTTTTGTGAGAAAACCGAGCTCAGGCCTCCTTCAGGCGCCGTCATCATCGTGAAGAGTATCGATTACTAACGCTGGGAGTCATGGACGTTTCTGCGACCTTACAGTCTGCGCGGCCTCTCAACACTGTCAGCTGAGACGAATTAGCGTATAATAAAACAGCGAGAGAGATGAAACCAGTATGCAGCAACTTACTGTTTTGTCACATCGCGGATACCGAACTCTCGACCCGCCACCGAGCGACCGCGCACGTCGATTGGTCAGGTTTCTGACCGTTGCCGTTTGATGATTGGACGATCTACACGTACGATAAACTGAAGTTTAATTAATTATAAATAATTTTATTTATTTAGTTTATTTATTGTCAAATATGTAATTACACGAGACGAATATACAAATTTTTAAACGCACAATAGACTAGGGTATCAAAAAAAAACTAGAAAATGAGTACCCATATTTTTAAATCAGCTTATTTGGTTGGTCAGATTTCAATTGAAGAGGGAAACAATGTAAACACACGTTGCAGTTTTTTAATCGTGGTTAGATTTATGTAGTATAACCGTAGTAAAAAGTCATGGGTGGTTTAGCGTTATGCTTTGTTTGCCAGGTGAGTCTAAATCTGCTTGCACTGAGCACTCTAAATGTATCTCATATTGTGATCATGATAACAGTATTTAGCTCTAGGACTGAGTTTTGATGTACAAAGATAAAGCTCAAGTACTGTAACTAATAAATCCATAAATGTGCCCACTGGACCCCCGAGGTCAAAAGCTATCGCTGTGACCGACCAAACCGTCCTATAACAATGCTGACCTTGGCCACGAATTCTAGCAGTACTTTAGGCAAACAGGTACAACAAAAAATAAAAAACCTAGCAAAAACTAACAGACAAGGAGGTTTCAACATTGTCAAAGTTTGGGTCAGTTCGAGTTTAGTCGTGTATTAAGAAAATAAAACGAAGCATGGTAATTTTAATACAATATCTCTTTATTAATTGACTGACACACCACTGCACCGCAGTTAATGGATCGATTTACGACATTTGCTGCAAGTAAAGTGATGTACAAGAGCCAAATAAAGAATATAAAATTAACAAAAAGTAACAAATTCATGTCCAAAATGCCAGCCACCATAACAGGCGGGTAACATTTTCTCCTATGTAGGGCAAAATTCACATTAGAAGGAATATCTTTATGTCTTTTATTTTCCTCTATGTACAGTATTATGCAGGAATCTGGACGACAGTTTGGATTAAAAACAACAAAAAACGTAACCAGGTATTATATAAAAAAATACATGAATAATAAAAAGTGCAGGTCTCAAAAAAAAAAAAAAAAAAAAAATCACGTTTTATAGGGACCCCACCAATACATTTAAAAAACAGAAAAATGTAGTTTTGCAAATTTGGCCACATAAACACAAAAAACACATAAGAATATATTCTGCTACATACGAGTGAACAGCGGACACATTTTAATATGTGTGGGGATTCTTGTTTCTCAGTTCACACTGCAGTGTAAATCAAACACAATTTAGAACCGAATAAGACACAGGGGCTTTACCAGTCACAGATTAAGTGAAACATTATATAAAACATTAGTTCTCGTATTCGATCAGCCTATAACCAGTCACATGATATTGAAGTGGAAACATTCAGGCCAGTGAAGCTCAGTGTTAGTTGCCTTTGAACCAAAACTGAGAGATCATGCACGGGACAGAAAAGGTCGCAGAAAAACAAAAAAAAAAAAAAAAAAAAAATAAACAAAAACAATAAACAAATAAAATGCGGAGTGTTCTTTGTTGTTGTTTACTCAAAAACACCATAACATCAGATACATTAACACCTTTCACCCAAATTGTCGTCCCATTATTTTGTGCATTATGTGTTGTCACTTCTTCACGGATACATCCAAATAACTCTCTGATATCCTCTGTGTTGAGTTTCTGTATACTACAATTTAAAAATAACATGTTTTTTTAAATGATATAAAAGAATCTCCCTAACACTGGAACGGATATATATGAAAACAGCAAAAAGAGATTTCAGATGCCGGCTGCGACATAGATAAACACAGCGCTCAGAATACATTTACGGAAAGGATAATAGATATCACCCTAACAAAGTCTATACCAAAGGCCTATTCATGTCTACCAGTACAGCTAACATCATCACGTCCTGTATGGTTACTATGAAATACCAGAAATTAACCCAGCACTCTTGGTCTTTGTCACTGATTGCAATTCTACTATGATTACCCATGTAAATAGAGGGTGTAAAATATTGACAGCGTTCCTGTTAGAGCATCAGATGGCACCAT